>NW_027271500.1:842500-1082500 GCF_040938485.1 Diadema antillarum
AATCGAGGAAGTCATAAAATTGTGAAGTTTCACTAATTTTCACAAAACATTTCTTCAATAGTCAATATAAATATGCAAATAAGTGAGTTGATAATGTTATCACCTCACATCTTGCTATATAGTTTGTATCATTTTTTTTTTCAGTGGAAAATTGAGCAAAGAAAATGGGATTCAATCGGGATTCGAACCCGAGACCTGCGGATGCTAGCCCGGTGCTCAAACGACTGAGCTATAGAAAGCCCTCGTTCAGTGTTCGTCCCAGAAACCCTAAATTCTCAATGCTCGAATGGTCAGAAGCTATAGCAGTGTGTTTGTGTGTGACACACACATACACACTTGAACCTGGCATAAATCCGAAGGATAATTCAACTAGGGGATAAATGCGAGGGATCACCGAAGTGATGCAGCTTTTTGAGTATGTAACAAACGCAAACACAAAAACTGACCAGAAATAAGTGAGTTGATAATGTTATCACCTCACATCTTGCTATATGAAAAAAAAAAATTAAATACAATTGTGCCCCAGTCTCAAATCCTAATTCATCTGACTGTTCATTATTTCTGAGTTATTTAGCCATGAATAAAATCATGTTTTATACTTTGGCTGCAGAAAAATTTAACTATTTGTCAGTTTCTTTGCAAAATGATGAGGTGATGACATCATCAGCTCATTATTCACATCAACTGTGCAAAAACTGTTTTTCACAAATTAGGGAACTTCACATTTTTATAACTTTCCTAGTAAAGTTTTATCTAATTTTTATCAAATTTTTGCTGTTGTGCTTATAAAATTTTACTGTTTCTATTCAGACCAGTCAAGACTGAACTGGTCTGGAATTCCCCTTGAACTATTTTGTCCTCGAAATGACATGTCATTTTTCCCCCCTCTCCATTGCTGCCCTCCCTCTCTTTCTCCTTCTCTCTCGCTCCATCTTTCTCAACCAAGACATTTTGGTATCTGCTTAAGTATTATCTCTACAAAAACGACAACAACAATAAAGAACGAGACATCAAAAAACTTATAATTCTGTTTCCAATTTCCATAATCGATCCTGCATATGATCACAGGCATTTTTACTATCGACATACAAAATTAAAACATCAGCCACTTCAGTTACCATTCACGGTATACTTCCAGGAAAGCCAAAAATGATAGAATATGCCCAACACCAATACATTATTATAGCTTTACCCCATAAAAAAAAGGAAAGAAATTTCAGGAAAAAAACAAATCATCAGAAAAAAAGCACCATCATAATGTAATATGTCACATGCTTTAATTCCTTTCACACTCGTCTCTGCTCGCATTTTTATATATTTACAGTCGTCATTTCAAGATGCCAACGCGAGCTATTCACACAGTCAAATTTGGAGATACATTTCATACATTGGTGCCACAGTTTTAGCAATATTCGGCCGCATTACGGGCTACACTGGCCGGGAAAAAGGCCAGACAAAACTTCAAGCAAACAGATACGGTGCATTCATACCGACCTCCCTCCTCATTGTACATGATTGCAAGAGATAATCAGAAAAATGGCTTAAAAAAAAAAAAAAAAATCACTCCATTCGCAGCAGAGCAATCCTACAAGAACTTTCGTCCATATCTTTGTGTCTTAAACAATCAAACAAACAAACAAACATGGTCCATTTACTCTGAGATTTCTTTACACATCACAACCTTCTTCTTTCTACATGTACAGGGGAAACCTGGTTATAACGAGGACCTAAAAACTATAACGATGACCTTGTTTATCAGATTTCTCACTATATTATCAGGGTACTAAAAACAAACTTTATAGGAAATATTAAGTTTGAGCCTGCAAAATCACTGTCTTATATTAAGGGTTTTGTAATATCCGATCTCTTCATAACAAGGTTCCGCTCCCATATTTGCATGTCTGGCTAACATCATCAGTAATGGGTCGAGCACAGTACTGGTCCGCACTCCCAGACCGTGGTCGGTCATCCTCGGACCAGGAAATTGACCACAACCAAGGGACGTTTGCCATTCTCACATCACAAGCTGCCGAAGCCCTCGCTCGGCAAAAATGGAAAAAAAGAGAGAAGTCCTCAAAGTCAAACCATTACACCACTAAAAAAGTTAAGCCCTCTCTCCAAACTACATTACTTTACTGTCTGAATATGAAATTTCTTGAAAAATTATCCCTTGAAGTTGGCAGATCATACTGAGAGAGCATATTTTTTTCAAAACATACACCATACTGCACTTGAGCCAACATCTTTTAGCTGAGAATGACGAAGAAGGAGGCAATAAGGGGACTACACATACTTGTACCAACATCTTTAAATATTCCATGTCAATCAAAATCTGAGGTGCGTAAATATTCACAGACCTACACGGAACAAGTCAACACAAAGAAATCAATAGAGTGGAAGAACTTTTTGTGATTTTTTCTCTTTTTTTTTCAACAGAAACAGAAATTGATCGGTCATCTCTGATTGTATCATCCACCGGTAAAAGAAAGAAAAAAAATGCTGGAGCAAATGTTGGAAATCAACATTGATCAAATATGACAGTAGGGCCTACATATTACCCATTACTGAAATAGCACAGATGCAAGCATGTTGGGACCCCAAAAAGCACTTGGTCACATTCATGTGTATGAGTACACAGCAGCCTATAGGCCTACAATAGCGCCCTCTGGTGTTTCTCAATGGAAAAGTGGTGAACACTTGGATCTGGCATTGCAACTAAAGAATGTAACCCCAAAACCATTCCAATTCCCTTTCTCAACTCAAGCGCACTATTGGAGAAGTCATAATCCAACAACAGATGTGTGTGGTGTGCTGCGTGTGTAAATTTTGAGCAGAGTTTGAAACTCAGGCTGGGATATATGGTCTGTCCTTTCCCCATTACCAAATATTCAATAAAGCAAAATGGCCAGCACTCTGTCTAAAATAAACTTTAAAAAAGAACAAAAACTCTAACAAAAATTAAACATCGTGTTGTTTCAAGGCTTGCCATGGTATGGAATAAAGTTTGCACCCAGAATCTACAAAATACAACAATGACTATGTTATGGCCCTGTCAAAAATGCTACAATATCAAGAACAAATAAAGTTTAGTCAAAACAGTACATGTGCATTAAAAAAAAAATCCTTCTTGCCCACTTCATTTGAATCCGTTTACATGCCGATTCTTTTGTGTTAGATTCTTGCAGTGTCAACATCAAATTCATTGATCAGTTCTTCAGTTATCACAAATTTGATGAAAAAGCAGACTTTAGGCTTGATTTTTCACCACAACCAACCTCAACCGCTAATCATTGGTATCATCAAATCATGGTGAATTTGAATGAAATTCAATGAGTTATTCTATAAAGCAGGAGTTTCAAAATATCACAAACTTTTAAGCATGTACCATGACCTGTGCCCTTTTGAAACCAACTACTCAGTATCACATCAGTCCATCTTTACCTGGCTACAAATTATGTACATGAGCGAGCCATGAGTAGCCCAATGAAAATTCTGAATTGTATTTAATTCAAAGATACCCGACGTCTCCACGAAGTTGTTGTGACAAGGAGCAATCTCAAACTAATGGACGGACATCCCAAACGTACGACATCTACTACACCAGTGCTCACACCTTCAAAATGAATGTCAATTAAATTTATATGCACATGTGGTTATGACCAGGGATTTATACACACTTAGGACCCACAATGACAACACACATACACCTTAACCTATCCAGTTACACACTACTGAATTTCATATCGCACAAAATACTTAAAATAATCCTCCATTATTTGGTAGTTCATTTTCTATGAAAAGAGTACACAGTGTTTCTTCATCTTCTGATCACATTTATAAATTTTGCAAATAGAAATAAAAAGATCATACTTCTGGAATGACAACACTTTCATCATGGTTTCAAGTCATACGACGCATCCTACACTTTTAGCATAACACGAACACTTGAAATCATAGATATGACTCACGACATAACATCATACTTTGCAGAATGAACAAATGTGAAGATGTGCACAAAAAAGCTACATACAGCTGTGAGTTTGTCAAGATACAAATGCAAGAATCTGACAGTGTTCTACAACAAACTATCAACCTGGGTATTTTGTGGAAGAAGTGGGCAAAATGGTATAATGAAAAACATGACCTTAACAGGAAAATCATTCTGAGAGCATCGACCTCCGCCAAGCAGCTCATTTCTGCCCATACACGCATACTGAAAATCACCCAATTTCCCAATGATAAAAAAAGCCTTTAGTATCTCAGAGTCTACCTCATCAGCATTTTGCAAGCTGCGCCAGAAGCGTGCATGTATGCACACCTCTAATAAGCACAGCTTGAACTCCCTCGTTTGTTGGCCCTATTTTCCAATGATAATCCTTCTAAAAAAAACACCAAACAAATCCTGCATCCAGACGCTGGTCAAAACCACTACCAAAATTTAATCACCTGTTCCTTATGTCACTATAAACTTTTCTGATATGTTTTATCCAATATAACTTTTTGAGTTATTTTGGAGACAGACAACCTAACACCTGCAAAAACCTAACCTCCCTCGTGGAGGTAAAAACTAACATGATCGGGATTGGGATTCCCTAGATGTGCAGTAGAGAGCAGACACAGCCAGAGCCCATGGATAAAACTGTGACAGGATAGATTGTCGGTGGTGAGCATTTCACTATCCTGGTGTCCACGTTGTGATGAGGTTTGCAATTACAAGTTGTGGTGGATACAGTTTTTTATGGCAGTGGCCAGGAAGCGAGCAATCGGATGCAAGCATAAAAGATGTTGCCATGGTAACTGCAATAGTTGGAACTAACCAACGATGGCAAACATCACTGGAAAACATGTTTATTGTCAAAAAATGGTGCCCCAGAACTTCCCCAGTCGATTTGGCAATCAGTGTGGTGATGCCAATACATACAGCTACATTTGAATGTTTGATGAGGCCTGAGAGGTCTGCCCGTTTTCAGTTTACCATCTTAATGTTTCTAATGATGCAGCTATGAAATAAATTGAGTATTGTGCAACCTTTGGCAGAGTTTCTGTTACCATAGAGAGATATGCATCTATTGGGATTTGCAAGAACTTTGACCAGATTTGCTCTCACCGTTCTGTTTAGATCAAATCACAGGCATTTAGTTAATGCACACGAGCATTAGTCTGGTTCACACTCGTACAGTGTCCTACTGCCATAAAAGCATTCAGGCATCAATTTCACTTGGAACTCTTGACGTTACATAACACCATAATACCGTCTGTTGAGAATGAGAAGGGCGTTAAGTGGTCTTGAACACTATGGGTTTTGTGGCAACTTAACGCCCTTATCATTCTCAACCAACGATACTACCTATCGGAAGAGAAGAGTAGCGAGAAAGATCAAGACGGCAGTCACTCAAAATCTACCTTGCAAAGAGTGTCATATTTTGAGGACATATTGCAGATAAATCGCAAATAGACCGATCATTCAATGCGGCGACACAATCCCTCACAACCACCAGCTACGGTAATTATGTAGTCCGGAGCTACAAGAACCTGGAATACACATCAAACAAACAGGCAAATCAACAACAGCAACAACAAAAATCAAATTGTCACTCTGCACAACAATGTGTTCTGGTCGACAAGTTGTAATCAGGAATTTTTCTTTTTTCCATCCAAGACATGAACTGACCAATGTCTAACAATGGGATTTGCACTGTGGCCGCCAACATTCGGTCACACTGTGCCCGCAGACTCCTCGTGGCAAGCCCAAAGGCATGCGGTGTAACACTGGACGTCTTGAAATTTTGGCCGGATGGCAAGATAAGAATGAGTGGCGCCCTCAATGGCTATCGGCCTATCAACGCATGGATGCTTAACGCCCAACTTGGACTCTGTCGAGCAAGGTGAAGTCATTTTTGAAGCTTGAGTTTCTCCCTCTACCCTATTGCTCTCACAAATCCATCAGTCATTTCGTTCCCTAATACAGAGTGACCAAGAGAAACACTTACGCCGCATCACTTGTGCTGAAATTTGCCACAGCAATGACATGAAGGAGAGCTTTCGTCGAACGTCTAGTACACTATCAGATGTAAGTCACATGATCAGTTTGGGGGGCGGAGACTTGCTAGGTAGACAGCTGACCTGACCCCGTATCTCTTACGCGCCAATCACGTCATCGCTGTCACTTGTGCATTATGACTCTTTTGATGACTAGGTGATTTGCATACCAGCCACACGATGCCATTACACAACTGACATATTATCATATCAAATTCCATCATTACCGTAAAATGTAGCATTTTAAGAAACAAACAAATGAAAAAAAAATCCACCTCAATCTCTAGACTGCATTATGTAAAGTACAACTTCCTACCCAAAAGAAAAACGAACTTGTGCCCAGAACCTTATAAAGTGTTAAAAAAGGACTGATGATTAGGTAAGATAATGGTCTTGAAATGATGGGGGGAGGGGGGGAGGTGGAACCCTATCCCCCGCCACCCTCGCTGTGACTTCACAGGGGGTGGTACCCCAGTGCATCGTCCGGGCATCAAAGTTTAAGAATTCCTTCTACATTGTAGTGTACGCCATCCGTACCACCTGTACCTATCCTACGCAACATCCACCATGTAATGCACAATAACTGGATCACCTTCCTCATTTCACGAGGCAAACTGCGGTGAAACGGCTACCAAAAACAGGACAAGAACGGTTCCACATCTGCTCAAAGCCATGAGATCTCTGCTATTCTGCTATACAGTGTTTGCTATTCTGTTTTGCTATCACGTGAAACTCGGTTCATGAACAAGAGAAGGAGAAACGCGGATAATTCTCCAGATCTTCCTATCGTCAAAAAAAGAGGCACAGTTGTCAAACATTCAGAATACAATTATCCAAATCTCACATCCACGTGTTGTTCAGAATTTTTCGCTTTGCATATATGTACACAAAAGTGGTTTTAATTTACCCAAAGACAATACAGTGAACCATGGCAAATAAAAAAAAAAGAAAGAAAAATACACACACACAAGAAAAAAAAAGGAGCTAGTAATACAATGAAATTACAGAGTAGTCGGAATACGAAATATGCTTGTCTGTACACCAATGGATTACATAGAAGAAAGGTGTTAATTGACCTCGGTTAGAGTGTTTGGCAACTAGAGGGAGACTGGTTGGAAATGAGATTCTTCTGCAATGTATGAGGGGGAGGGGGGTGGGGAGGAGGGCTGGTGCTATCAACAGGATGCAAAGTCGCTGCAGAAATTACATACACCTCAAATTTTCAAAACTTTGCAGAGAGAGAGAGCATTACAATGCTTGCCTGAGTCAGAGATTGAAAACGGATTGGTGACTGCCCCAAGGTCATTGCACTTTTTCCACCACAAATGAACACACCGTGCACCCCTGAAAAAAAAAAAAAAAAAAAGTCCCTTTAATTTGTTTGATGTCAAAAACTTTCAACATTCCAGATGCCCAGAAAATTATTCTACACAGCTGGTATGAAAAAGTGCGTATATAACTAAGAAGGGGAAATGAGTTATATATTTTGCCGAAGACAGATATATACACAAAAACATATATACATATATGTATATTTCTTTATTGAGGTGTTTCCCCTTAATCTATAAAAATGTGAACCAGTTTTAAAATAACATCTTGTCCTCCCAGGTAACTGTTTCAGATTTTGGCATATCTATAATCACGCCTCTGTAAGACGTTTATTGGATTCTTTAAATCGTTAACATCAATGGTATCTAGCGATGCCCTACAAATTGGATTTGCTGCTTCAAAGCAGAGCAGAGTGTCACCTTATCTCCACAAGTAGAGGCAGTGTACTGGATACACAACTCAATGCGCTACCAGCCGATACAGTGAACGGTCCATGCTCTCCTTGGATCTCGTAATCCATTTCATACAATCTTTAGAAACTCGAATATTACCCATTCAAGATTTAATTTCATTAGAGTCGGCAATATTCATGTTTAGACTTAATAATAGTTTTCTCCCTGATGCATTCTCTGATTATTTTACCCTCAATAGTTCAATTCATGATTATAATACCAGAAATGCTCAGAGTATTCATCTCCCATTAAATCGCACATCTTGTTCGCAGTCATCAATATTTTACAAAGGTACTATTTTATGGAATAATTTGAATATAGTTTTCAGGATCAGTAAGACCGTAAGACAATTTAAAAGATTATTTAAACAACATCTTTTTGATGCAATCAAGTTACAAGTTGATGAATAGTTAAATATTGAGTTTTCTTCTTTTCTTCTTTACTTTCATATCTACACGTATCCGTTTTTTATTGATTCAAGTTGTAAATCTTATCGTATTTTGCATTCATGTTTGTTTCAATTCAGTTACAAACCAATGATTATAAATGATTACATATATTCACATCACGATATTTCTTAAGGGATCATTTTCAATAAGCCTTTGTGCTTCTCATGATTCCACCACTATCATATTTGACACCATGTATTTTTGTTTGTTTGTTTATCTGTCTGTTTGTTTTTAATTCAAAGTTTGTAAACCAATTATGAAAGTGGAAAATAAATGAAATGAAATGAAATGAAACAATATCTATTTCAGTCCATATTATTTCCTCCTCCTCCTAATTAAAGAGAGTGACATGGAGCCAGTTTCGATAGATCTTTATAAGCGCACTAAGCCCCAAAAGTGACCAGGAACAAACAAATTTAGGGAGCCATGTTTTACAACAGTGCAATCACCTAAAATGCAGTCCCACACATTGAGATTTGTGTAGCCCAGTGGTTTGTTGATATAATTGCATGGGACAATAATGGTGGGGGAGGGTGGAGAAGGGAAAGGATTAATTCAAGTATTTAAGGAAGAGAAGCTAAGCATGCCAATTTTCTTACCTTACAGGTTATTTATCAATTTATTATTATTTTTTTTTTCTGCCCACTGAGTCAGACGTATCGTCAATCTGAGCTCTGGGCAGAGTGCCCAGGGCCATGCTGATCATTAAAGGGATGCAGTCCTCACGAAATGTAAAAAAATATGTTGTTGTTGGTACCTCCAATGAACTACTTTCACCAAAAACAAACTTTCAAATCACCAAATAAGCTCGTACATTTTGGTTGAAAAAGTGTGACTCTGCATGGTGAATATGCTAATGAGCAAGTCTTGGCGGAGAGTCATACATCATCGATGCACAACTCTTTCCACCGGTGTTCTGCTCGTCATGCGTACGCTCCCTAGTTATTTATAAATACATGTTTACTATTTATTTTTATATTAATTGTATATATAAATAGGCTTGAAATATTTTGTTTGAAATAATAAAAGCACATATTGTCACATTTTATGAAAAAATCAGATATGATCATTTTGAACACTTAAATTGGTTTTCTGAGGCACGGCTGTCAACTTGAGAGTAGGGCATCAATGACGTTGCACCTTTTGGCAGGCTCTTACACGATCGCTTGCAGGAATTATTTTTTAAAAATCGCGTACGGAGACAATTTTTGATGTCCACGCGTATAAATTGGTGAAAGGTTATATTTTTTACTCTTCTTAATTATCAGTACAGTGAAAATCTCAGGACTGCTTCCCTTTAATTTGCAGTGCACCAAACAATTCAGCTTTGCTCCCTTCGCCAGTGGCCGTGCGCGGGGCTGCAGCTCCACAAAAATTGCAGTCTCCAGTGGTTGCGACACCAATCTCCCTGACAGCCATAGCCTCCAAACACTCATGCCCCCAGTTAGTAACGAGAAAAAAATTCTGCATAAATTTTAGTCAATCACAGATATGCATCAAATTGTTGAAATACGCGCAAAGCAACGTCACTCACTCAATGTTCACAGATAAATTGTCCTTGGAAAAAAAAAACAGAGAGAGAAAAAGAGGAAACTTTTGGAAGATTGTGCATATCAGGAACGTAGAAAAATCTTGATAAAAAAATCATTGACGTGTTTCCGACAGCACATCTGTCAAACAGTCGCAGTGCCGATGAAATGCAAATATACTGGGTTTGCATAGCCATCAACACTATCGACACTACATACTGGATTTTCTTTGGGCAAGTATTCATCTGTACCAGCTGTGTGATCGATTTACCAGAGTTCCGTATGTCTTCGTGAAAACATATTCAGATCCCTGCACGCTACAACCTGCAAGATCGGTGAAATGCAAAATAACTTACACCCGATGCATTACTTCAACTTTAAGGGACATAAGATATCACAGTCAAGTATTTCAAATAAATTATGTACAGTGATCAAAGAGAGGCTATATCCATAAAAAAAAGAGAGAAGAGATATTGAAAAAAAAAAATTTGAATATACAAAATGGTATTCTATACATACTTCTTACTACCATCACATAATGACACTTTGTGGATTAAAGTTATCTATTCACATTTTCAAGTTATGACCACATTTCTGAATTACCGGAACTTACAATATCTTCGGTAGTATTTCTTCCTCATAAGCAGTGCACAGAAATTGTAAATTGCTGGAATTTTCTTTCTTTCTTTCTTTTTTTTTCCCCCGCTGCTGTTCCTCCACGGGCGCTTGCAAGCATCCAAAGTCCCCACCATCGTAGCAACAGTTGCCATGACGTTTGACGACTTGAAATAAATGAAATGGATCGCAGCTTCTAACAGCTGAATTATCTTAGAATGATAAAACTGTACAGACTTTGGGCCAGTCGGCGGCGGCGGCGGCGGCGGCGGCAGCGGCGCCGGACTGGACTCTCAAACAATTTTGCAAACCTTCCTTTTGTTTTCTTTTTGCTTGGGGGGATTCAGCACGGTTTGGACAGCCCTTTCAAACACCTGGATATAAGTGAGAAAAGTAAGATGCGGAGAAAACAAGGGACAAAAAAAAAAAGAGAGAAGAATATATAGACTGTTGGGCAAATGTCTTTGAAAGTGTAGATCAGGAGTTAATATAATCTTCACCAAACCAGGACAAGAACACAGAGGGCACGGGTAAAAAGCAGCGGGGCGGAGATGAGAGTGGTGGTCACACAATCGGGACTGGCGGGAGGAGAGGAGGGCGACGCCCGCACGGCGCCGTGCTTCAAACAAGAGTGCATTTGTGAGTCCTACGGGGTTTTTGCTTGGGCGGGTCCAGAACAGTCATCACTGCTTTTTCAAAAACCTGCAAAATCAAATCAAACAGTGACATAACAGAAAAAACATTCAGGGAAACCAGGTACGCAAACTCAAATCTGATAAAAGCAAAGTTCAAACATAAAAACAGAAGATGGGACATACTATAATTTCTCCATCTTATGAAATTAACATGCTTCCAAATCTTTTTCTTGTAAATATCTACACTCGTTTTTTTTCTATGGTTTGCTGCTCAAAATGATACTCATACAAGACAATAAAGACATTTATAAAATGGTAGGTGGATGATATACAAAGCTTTATTCCATGCAAGTCATGGATGGTAAGCGAACATGCAGTGACATTTGTAAAAAGATGTTGCAATGAATATAGGACAAAGATGATACATAAAAAACATATCTTATCTCAGAAAGTCATGCAATAAGATGTCTACAATAAACAGATGGTCTTATCATAATATCTATACAGATAGCAGAACCTCAGAGAAAACTGGTTAAGGTGGAGAAACCCCTAACTTAGCAAGTTATCATTTTGTCTAAACAGAGCAGGAATGAAATTTTGTACACACTGAACAATGCTTTGTGAGCAACCATCACACAAAACAGCGTGCAAGTAATTATACCCTTTTGGTTTAACCCTACTTTGTCTGGGTTTTTGATTTAGGGGCTGCTCGTAAGGAGTTGGCTCATTTGCCCCAGCCTAAAGACTAAATAAATAGACACAAAATCAAATTACATTTAAAAACACTGCGTACACACAAAAGCTTGCTAAACATAACTTAAAACAGTCATAAAATTTCCAAGTGAAGGGGGGGGGGGGGAGGGGGGGGGGGGGGTGAAAAAGGAGGGACAGAAAATGTTGGAATCGAGGTAGACTTTATGGCCTACCAGGCATAACAAGGGAGATATCCACAACCAGGGGTACATTTCATGAAGTCATCACATATTACAAGTCTTCACATAAATCTCAGAATGGTCAAATTCGATCATACGTAGCTGTGTGAAACTTTCAAAGAGAAGTAAAATCCATTTCGTTAAGTCTTTCAAAAGTGTGTCTTATGAGCAAACTGTCTCTCATAAGACTTCCTTGAAACAGACCCCAGAGCCCAACATTAACTTTTCCAGTAAAATCACAAATTTTCACATTTTTACTTGCCCGAGAGCAAATGCACTTGCCCCAAAATAGTGCCAATGTCTTTATTGGCTTGAGGAGCTTCAGATTTTCGTATTGAAGTCAAAAAGTTTTCCTCCTCAGATCAGACAAGTCATTTTTAGCATATTTATACATAGTATTCACTTGCCCGAAACATAATTTTACTTTCCCCGTGAAAGTGATAATGTTGAGCCCTGTCTACAATGTCAGCAAAAATATGTCATTTGCATTCATTCATTCATGCGTAAAAAGGATTTGATTTCTTTTTTCTTGGGTGCTGCCCCAGTCCGGGATCTGGGAGTAAGATCCAATGCTATCTTTTTGAAGACAGATTGGGATATTTCAACATTAAAGGACCCTATAGCAGTGTAAATGCATGTTAACTCGTGCTGATTTATAACACCCCAATTATCGCATATGTGGCCAAAAGATATCTAAGTTTTTGGCATACATATCTGTTATTATAATTGTTGCATTATTTTTCTTAAGATTACTTGGATATGCCCACTAAAAAAGAAAGAAAGAAAACAACCCTTCCAAACCTAGATTCTGTTCATGACATCATCTGCCAATCACTAGTAAAGTACTAATATGATTAACAAAAGACATTGGAATGCATCATTCCCCTAGACAGAGCAGAACTTCCATGTTTCCAAGCAATGTCTTTTGTTCATCATATCATTACTATAGCAGCGATTGACGGATGATATAGGAGAAACTTTTTCCTGGTAGGTCGGTCCCAATACTCACTTCTTTAAGGCCTTTTTGCGTTAATGCCGAGCACTCCATGTAGGCTACTGCTCCCAGCTTCTTGGCCAGCTGGACCCCGTGCTCCTTCTTGAACGGCTGCTTGTCCTTTAACTTCTTCAGCTCCTCTGGCGTGGGGTTTTCCCGCAGGTCAATTTTGGTACCTTGGGGGGGGGGGGGGGGGGGGGGCAGAAGGAAACAAGAGGGGTAAGCGATGTAAAAAACAAAAACAACCAACAACAAAACACAACAAAACAAAACAAAACAAAACAAAACAAATCCAGTGTCATATGACAACAAAGTTATCTGTCCGGGAACAAAAATAATAATAATAATAATAATAATAATAATAATAATAATAATAATAATAATAATAATAATAATAATAATAATAATAATAATAATAATAATAATAATAATAATAATAATAATAATAATAATAATAATAATAATAATAATAATAATAATAATAATAATAATAATAATGATAATAATAATAATAATGGGTACATCTACACAAAGCAGAAATAAAATCTTCACTTTTGATCCGACTCAAATCTCAGCATTTTTTTTTGGGGGGGTTCTCAGAAATACTTCATTTGGGTGAAAAGCCGATTGATGCACCACTGCATATCTATCATCACTATTAGTCTTGCAATAAAGATACTGTGAAACATGATATATTCGCGGCATGAAATTTTCGCGAATTGGAGCCGACAGCCTTTTTCGTGGCATGAAATTTTCGCGAATTGCCACTGGCGTTCAATGCATGTAGTGTAGACAAAAACTTTCGCGTGCATTTTAATTTCGCGAATTTCGGCGCTTGCGAAATTCGCGAAATTAAAATGCACGCGAAAATTCCTCGTTTTACAGTAGTACACCATGGCAAATTTACCCTGTAAGAGTGAAAGTCTCTAGCAATCATACTTTTCTTTCAAGTAAGAAGAAATATAATGCTATATCTTAGAAGTATCTCTTGGTTTAAAAATTGAATTAACCTGAACTGGGAAGACATAGCAAAGATGTCTGATGAAATGTCATCGTGAGGCATAAATTAGGCCTTCAAATATTTTTTTCTTTCGCAGATGATCTTTATCAAAAATTATCAAGTGGGTTCAAGAATCTATGAAGTCTGATTGACGTTCACGAAAAATTATTATTTTTTTCTTAACAGCTATCTAAATGTCCATATCCATTTACTTTATGGAGCTGCATGCTGGGTAAGAATCTTCCAGTGCAATTTTTCCAATGAATTTGTGCAGGGAAATATGTTGGTAAATTCCTTCTTTGGAAATTTTTGAAGTCGATGTATGATTCAACATTGTCAAAATCAAGACTGGAAACCAGGGGCCCGTTTCATAAAACTTGTAATCAGTGACAACTGCCACATTTCTATGATAAATTTGCTCTCAGCCAATCAGATGCAAGGATTTTAGTAGCTAGTCACATCTATGACAACTTGTCACTGATGACAAATTTTGTGAAACGGGCCCCAAGTTTAATTAATTTTGCCACTGTACTCTTTTTACCATTTGTAAAACATACAATGCACAGGTATATGGATGTGAATTGTTGGAAGTGGATGCACTTATCAATTTTAAAAATGGCCTAAAGCTCACTTTGCTGCACATCACAGGTTTAAACCATTCCAAAATAATCTTGGAAACAGAAATTCTCACTGATCCACCAAAGCGTGTGCATCGTATGCACAATGCTGGCAGATAATTCAAATGGCTTATGTTCCTCGTCAGACAAAACTGCACAGATATCTTCCAGAGTGGGGTGCTTTATCGATTAATTCTGGGTCCATGGAGCAACATTTCAATCACATCCAAATATTGCTGCTCACTTTCTTTTTATTTATTTATTTATTATTATTATTATTTTTTTTTGGGGGGGGGGAGGGGGGAGATCTCTTTAATCACAACTCTACAACCAGAAATGTTCACATGCATGAAATTTTCGTAAATGCAAGCAAAAGTTCTTGTTGACACTATATGCACCGAATGCCAGTGGCAATTTGCGAAAATTTAATGTTGCGAAAAAGGCAGCCGGCTCCAATTCGCGAACATTTCATGCCTTGAATATGACTGGTTTTACAGTATAGGAAACACAACTGCGCATCTCATGCAGTGCTACTAGTGGTAGTAACAACAGACTAAACAAGGACACGTTTCTAGAGAAGTCTGGATGTGGAAGAGGTCATGTTTCAAGAATTCACTGAGATCAGTTTTGCATCTGTCTACTTTCTCTCTCATCAGGGAAATACAGGTCATCATCCTTGGACTCAAGTCTTGCATTTGTTTTCTCCCAACACCCAGGCAACAAGAGCCCTCATCCAAACACTTTAACACGAGAATGACATCCCTTCGTGGAAAAGCGCCGAGTGGTTTACAATCCTGTTAAACGACAAGGACCCCCGAGGAGAGGATAGAAGAGGGGCTGTTCTCGAGCATGAAACCTCTCGAGCCGCTACAAAACTGCTTCATTTCACTTTCAGGCGTTCTACTGCTGGCTGTAAAATGAAGAGCGAGTTTCAGAAGGCACGCTCTGAAAGCACACGGCTAGCAGGGAGATGCACAGAAACGTGACTCTCAATCCCGCCATTAAGTTGTGGTGCAGAAATCGCTCAAGAGAAACTACCTTGAATCTAGTCTCACTCTGAATATATTCCTACAGGATTTTGATATTTGAATACCACTGACTGGACTTTGTATACTCTCTTAGTTCAGAGGAACATTTTTTTTTGCTCCTCGTCACAAAGTTGTGAGACCTTTGAGTTAGAATTTGACATTAGCTCACTAACTTGAATGTTTGTGGTAAACTAAAAAGGGAGGAGGGGGCGGGGAAGAGGCGTGCAAAGACAATTCAAATTTTGGCCCTTCTCTTTGACCTTCACAGTATGGTCCTGCTCAAGCTCCGTTCCCTTGAAGATGGTCGATCTGACCGACCCATCTGACCGACCCATCAGACAATCAGACTGCTGCATCCCCATGTCTCATCTACAAGCTGAAAAGTTAGAATGTCGACATGAACTCATGAACGTTTGTGGTAAACTGAACGAGAGAGGAGCAGGCGGTGAAGAGGCATGCAGAGACGATTCAAATTTTGGCCCTTCCCTTTGACCTTCACGTTAGGACCCTGCTCAAGGACTATCACCTTCCCGGCGTCTCATCTACTACTCACCGACTAGGATGAATGGGACGCCCTGTGCGTGGTGCTGCAGCTCCGGTATCCATTTCGTGGAGACGTTGGATTCTGACGGATGACTGGTTATACTGTAACATACAAGGAATATATCTGTCTGCACAGGGAGAAAGAAATGTGAGGAGAGAGGAAATTGGAAAAAGAACACAATCAGACATATTAATTTTGTTTTTCTGCATGACTAAATCAAAAAAATATTGACAGTTTAATATCCTTATGGCAGTATACGAGTTGTATTTCACAATACTTTTGTTTTCCAGAATTTTGCAAGTGGGTTGATATTTGTAAAATTAGCAACTCATGAAAATAGTGCCTTCCATAGCACACATGTCAGTTCAATTCAATTCAGTTCAATTCAATTCAAACTGTATTTTCACTTTTTTTTCAACAGAATGTACAAAGAATTATGTGAAATTTGACATATCGTCTGTAAGGGTCAGAAATCACTAACCTTTCTTTTATAAAGGGATAATGCTCATTTCTAATTTGTAACTGTGAGTCTTGATCACGAATTAAACCACTCTCAAAATTGCCATAAGAGTCCTAATTGGCAAAATATTACATTTGAGTTAATATCTGAAGATAACAATAGATGGAACACATCACAGTGATGGCGGAGACGTAAACTGAGTGTGCTCTGAAGATGGTAAGACACTGTAGTAGAATTTGAACAATATCAACACTTGCTACTTACTTTGATAGCTCTTTTATTCTATATTTTGTTTTGCTCAAATCAGTCACAAAAGAGCTACGATGACATATAAAAATAATATGATAAAAGTGGGGAGAGAAATGCAAGCACATTGAGGACTGTGTCTCCTTTGATACCCCATTATTCCTCGAAATGTGAATACGACCATACCTCTTCCACCTCCATAGCAAAAATGGGTGTGACTACACATCATTGTATTTATTGACTCCTGACTAAATGACTGTTATTGAAGTGGTGTTCTGCGTGATGTAAAGATAGCACAGCACACTGCAAACAAGACGTGTGCAGTCTACCAATTAAATGCCACGCCCAGTTTGTTTGTTTGCTTGTTTTTTGAGGGAGTCTGTATTTGTGGAAAACCGCTTTGAAGGCATATCATGTCTGAAAACAAATAAAATGGCCCAAAGTTGCATTAAGCCCTGGGGAGGTTTACCAGATTGGCGAAAGTTTCTCTTTTGTGGACTTGTTTGTTTGTTTGTTCATTTCCATCTGAGAAGATGGCTGGATAGCCCATATTCAGCTACCTTAAGCTGGTCTTCCATGGGGTCCAGTTGGATGTAAGGTGGGACCACTTCATCGGGTTAAACACCCAGTGACACGACATTTGCTCCTGCGACAATTGCTCCGGTCTTATTTTCTCCAAGGACTTAGGGGTAGGGTTAGGGTTGTGATCGGGTTTTAGGTTTAGTTTGATGTGAGGATTAGGATTAGGGTTAGGGTTATATTTGTGGGTAGAATTTATGTTTGGATAAGCGTGCAGATATTTCATGAGAGCAACTGTCGCGGGAGCAAATGTCATGGAACCTAAACACCCTGCTCTTTGCGAGCAGGCAAACTTGATCCCAGCTGCAGTTTCTGCTTAAAGTATGTTCCAACAATACAAATATATTCTTAGTTATATATATGGCCTCACAGAAAATGATCTCTACGGACTTACAGACAGACCTACCCCAAATTGTAGTTTGTGATTAGAGTGTATTGAGACTCAGCACATGTATTCATACTGCCCTACAGAAAAAGATGATTAGACTCATATACAGAAATACTTAACCCCTTTGACCCTTAATTTGAGTGTTTTCCGACAGTATGAATATATCATTCATCATGAAAATTATATTGATTTATTTCATTACAAGAAAAGAATGGAGTTTGGCATCTTTACTGTTGCAATGTTTGTATGCTTTGATCTGAAGGGTATATTCTATTTTCAGAAGCCTCTGGCTTTCTCTGGATTGTATATTGTTACATTTTGTTAACATTTTATACTGCATATCCAAATGATTTTTATCACAGAATAAATGTATGAATTCAAATGAATTGAATTGAACGCCCTCATGCCCATTAAAAATGTTCTCAAATAAATTAGCTACGATCGCTTTATTGGAAAGCTGCTTCCATCTGGACCAACAGAACTGACTAAGTGGACGTCATGTGGGAAGCGCAGGCCACCAGAGAAATGGAGAAAGTGGCTGGACCAACAGAGACTACTCCTCCACCCGGCCCTACTGTACCTGTGGGTACGAGAGTGGTCGCAGTCTGTCGTAGTCTTCCTGCCCAGCAGTATCCCATAATCCTAGGTTCACCTTCTGGTCATTGACTGTCATCAGCTGGGAGAAATTGTCAAACCTGGACAAGCGGTATGGGGGTGGGGAGAGGGGGAACGGGGGAGGGAGAGTGAAGAAGGAGATAGGTATCAAATGGGATCTCAGTACGAAGATTAAGGGTCATCACTGTAGCAATCAAAATGCCATACTTAATACTGCAGCTAGACTCTCATTTGAAAACTCAATTGGACCAGTGAAATTACTTTATTGCACTGGCATAAACCATCTAGGATAGCCAATTATAGTAAACAGAAGTGCACATGGTTGCACTATGCTATTGAGTGGAATCAGTAGCTGGCAGTACAGTGAATATATTTTGCTATGCATTGGGCACAGCTCTTTAACGCAAAAACACAAGCCTGGGCTATGAGTATGATGTTGCATTGAGAAAATTGCTTGCTTACACAATGATAACTTGTTGTACACTGATGATTAAACATTTATATGGCAACTTTCCACAGAATAAGTGTTAAAATCCACATATCCATACAATTATACTCACTGTTTCCAATGTTATCCTCATCAAGTTACTATGGCAATATCTGCTGCTAAATTTGGTGAATTCGTACCTCAACTTGACACTAACTGCATCAATTCTACCATGTATATTCTTCCCATGCAGATGAGATACAAGATTTACTGATCTCAGTCTTACATTCATTCCAATTAGGGTTTATACAATTTCATGAAATTCCTATGCTGTTGATGAGGAATATTCCATTTGACCAAAGGGGTGCTGACTCGACAACTCATCTTTGGCGACTGACAGAATGCTGTTTTTCAAAATCACGAAATCATCATTTTGTCAATCAGTTGCATTAAGAATGCTGTTAACAACACTACAAAGAGCACACATGGTTCAAGAATTGGGATGCATTATATCATTTTTCGTACATTGTTATCTTCTTGTGCATGGACTGGGTATGGTAGTCAATTGTTTGTCGCATCTGAGGGAACGTGGCCGAAACACTACACGATATATCTTGGATGGGACTGAGACTTACACTGTGGGTATATACTCTTTGGGGAATGCATTGCGCGTGTACGACCAGAGCATGCAGGTCTTGCCGACGGCTCCATCCCCGACTACTACCAGCTTGACTGCCCTCGCATTGGAGCAGTTCAGCCCCTCTCCGTTACCTAGGCAACCAGGACAAACACAGGATGAGAAGAAAACAAAAGTGTAGAGGATTTAGAACTCTGTAAAGATTTGTGAAAATTGCCTTTGTCATTGTGTCTCTAACATCAATTTTGTCATTAATGTGATCTCGGGTATACAATACGTACTAATACATGATGTATGTAACTTCCATATGACCTCTGCTGGATACAAAGTTAGAGTTGAAATCAAACACAACTTGACTTTTGGTCCATTATAATCCAACATCAGGGACTCTAATTTCATTGTACATTCATGCAACAGAACTCTGACACGGTGACAAGCTATAACAATGCATTTTAATTTCTTCATATATAATACAAATATCTTCGACATACAATTAAAGTAGCTTTTCACCTTTTGGGAGAACTTTCTTTTTTCTTCGTTGAGTGTTATGTTACATTAAAAGGCAATTATCTAATAGGTTACAATGAGACTATCATTAATTATGATGTATTGGTACACTATACATAACATCATTCATTACCTCCATGGGCTCTATATGGTATTAATGCCTTTCTGGTTCTCAACTAAAGCCACATTCTCATTCTACTTGTTCAAAACTGGCATGTCAATTCCAAAAAAAAAATGTCAAATTCGTTTTTTTAATATTCTTTTCTTTGATTCATTTAAACAGAAGCAACTCCCTCCAAAAGATACATTGATTTTTTATTTTATTTTTTTTTTTTTAGGTGGTCTAGACTGCAATTGTCTTTTTTGAAGAGCAATATTCCTGAAATGGGTCATCCCATTTCACATTTTAATCAGACCTTCGTCTTAATGTGCTGGGATGCACCAATCACAATGTTAGTCTCAGAAGGTCCACTTTAGAACAAACACCCATCTAACAGAGAAGTATACAAGGTGGACCATGCACAACTGAATGGAGTTTGAGCCTCTCACCATGCTAACTTTCAGGAAAAGATATAATCTCTTAGGAGTTATATGTTTATTAAACCAACAGGTGCTTTTGAGGAAATACCATATCTGTTCCTCCGATGTGTACCACTTTAAATGCCAGACAGACACCTTTTTGCCAAACATACATGTGCAGACTTTAAAACAATAGCATTGCAAGACAGTCATACAGTGTACGCTGTAGACTCTTCCCACACACTACAATGCTAAAGTAAACATGAAACCAAAAGAGTTAAAGCACACCATGATAAGCCTCAGGGGAAACCAAATCAAAACACAGCAAATAAAGCTGTGCTTGCATTCTTTTCTCTCTTTTTTTTTTTCTTGTTTTAAGTCCTTTAAAGGGATGGTATAGTATTGATTGAGTTGAGAATTCAGCTTTTAACTTATTTTGCCAGATACTTAAAAACCACTTCATGAATGCTGAAAAGCATATTCAAAGTTTATTTGGTGAAAATTGGTTTTGAAATGGCCAAGATATCAAAAAACAAAGTAAAACAAAGTGGTCCTAATAAAAGGTGGGTCCCACCTTTTATTAAGATGGCTTTATTTTGGCTATCTCAGCTATTTAAAAACTGATTTTCATCAAATAGAATTTGAATTCCTTTTAGAATTATTTGCTCCCTAAGAGGTTTCTCATTGTGTAAAAATATCATCATAAAATAAATGTTAGAAACATCAAGTCCCATCTCAACCGAAACTGTAACATCCCTTTAAACTTAGAAAGCTCTTGTAGAGCTGATCATTTTCTTACCTCCTGTTTCCATAAAAGCTGTGTCCTAGTACCTGGATATTGTTGAAAAAGAAATAGAAAGAGAGAGAGAAAACATGATCATTAGGAAGAAACAAAGTGATGTCATAGTTTCTAATGTTAGAAACACACTTCAAAGAATGATAAAGAACATGTGTCATACACGGTCAGCAGCGTGTGATGTGGATCGGCTTTAATCCTGTACTATGAGATTGCGTCACAACATACACAATGAAGTCCTGAAGCTATATATAATTTTTGTAAAGCCTTCTTTGCAGCAAGCTTGTTGCCACAGTAACTAAGTGTCAAAATTTACATGGTAGCCAGTGGATACTTCAACTCAGTGGGAACATATGCCTCAGTACATTTTGTTTTTTTGGAGAAACAGAGCTTACACTCCAAGCATGCAACTACTCTTGGATAGATTAAAAGATGTCATATTTGGGCCATTACCAGTACAAATGAAATATTCATTGTACGTATTCCATGTCTTTTTCTTGTGAAATATCCCCATTCCAAATCTCCATCACAGACAAACAGACAAACAAACACACAAACAAACAACTCTCTTTCTGTCTCTCTAAAGATAGACAGACTTACAGACAGATAAGACAGACAAACAGATAGATGGATAGATACACAGATAGATAGATAGATAGATAGACAAACAGATAGATAGATAAATAGATAGACAGACAGACAGACAGATAGATAGATAGATAGATAGACAGACAGATAGATAGATAGATAGATAGATAGATAGATAAATAGATAGATAGATAGATAGATAGATAAATAGATAGATAGATAGACAGATAGATAGATAAATAGATAGATAGACAGACAGACAGATAGATAAATAGATAGATAGATAGATAGACAGATAGATAGATAGATAAATAGATAGATAGATAGACCAATAGATAAATAGATAGATAGATAGATAGATAGATAGATAGATAGATAGACAGACAGAGAGATAAGATAAATGAAGATAGGCTATGACAGTTCGTAGACAAGTGTTTCTGGTTTTCCTAAGTGGCAGACCTCTGCAGATTGCTAAGCACACAGACCTACTTCAAGACAAGTCACATGATCACTGGGGTCTGATGTCATAGCTCCTAACAGTGACAGACGGCATGGGACTGTCCCATATCTCCGGCCGCTCGACTCGACACACGGCAACGGTGAGAAAGTTTTCCCCGTGTTTTTCTCGCATTCCACGTACGCCCAATCGCGAGTCACATTTCATCCAGGCCTGCTCCTTTTGTTTCGGGGGACCTGGCACTCGAGCGCAACTTGATCTCTTCCCTCTCTTCCTCTCTCACTTTCTACTGCATCCTCTCCCAACCCCTTTCTCTTTAAATTCAATTCCCCGGCGAGTAGGTTTCGGTATCAATTTTGCGCCTTCGCACACATGTGACTTGAGCGGACACCCACTGTGCATGGAATGACAACCGATACGTTGAAACACAGGCCACTTCCACGCCTAGTTACTACACAAAGGAACAAGCAAAGATCACAGTCGAATGTCAAAACATACAATACCAACAGCCCTGTATGCTCAGAGCATTGTGGTAAATGTTATTACGTCTCACAATTTATTGCATATGTCACAAGAAAGCCCTTTGTCACTGACTAGATTCTCCTATTCTACAGTGCGAGGAAGAGACATTCAGAATATATGCATGAGTACATTTCCCTCTCTATTCATTCTTTTCACTAGCTAACATCTAGTATTATACGCAAAGGCACACAGTATGCCTCACTTAACCTACATGCACTTAGTTCTCAGGTTTAGGCCTGACCAGGTACATAAGCATTGGAAGAAGACAAATGTTCATCCCACAAAATGAAAACGAAACAAGCCTGTATTGGAGGGATACATTTATCAGTAGTATTGATATTATCAGGCCACACGTTCGCCTGTAGTGTTGTATCTTGAGGACTCTAGAGAGTGAAATTTGCTAAGATATCAGGGTAGCTGTTTTTCGCACTTTAGTACCTATAATAAAGTGGGCGGCAGCTCTGTTTACTATGCTCTATCTCCTGAATCGGTGTCTGCTGCAGCGAAAAAGGGTTTCTGCTTCCGTCATTTGGGACAAACAAACCTCAAGAACACTTGCTTTAATATCAATACGTGTGTGTATGTGTGTGTATTTGTAAATCATGCCGCATTGAGGTACGTTGCAAGGCATAAATCTCCGTGCTTTGAGAGATGATCTTGCGCATGAAATCAGTGCAACTTGATATCATTTTCCAGCTCTGCCTGTAATGTTCCTGGTTACTGTCAGGTATAATCCGGTGCATTATATGCACTGCATACAGAAAAGCAACAGATACAGTCTGGAAGAGAGCAATTCACTCATTGAATCTTGGGGTAATTTTGCTGGAGAAGTCATCATCTTTGCATCAAAAAGCTGGCAACTCTGAAATTTACAGCAGAATTATTATCAAATTTACAACCCTGACTTTTGCTATGGAAATTATCATTTTGTAATCATTAAAAATTGGCAACTCTGAATATTGCTGCAGAAATATTATGTCATTAAATTGGCAACTCTGAAATTTGCTGCAGAAATAATCATTGTGTTATTAGATTGACAACTCTTGATTTTTGCTCCAGATATAATCATCTTGTCATTAAATTGGCAACTCTGAATTTTGCTGCAGAAATTATCATCTTGTCATTAAATTGGCAACTCTGAATTTTCTTGCAGAAATATTCATCTTGTTATTAAATTGGCAACTCTGAATTTAACTGGAGAAATAATCTTGTCATCAAATTAACAACTCTGGATTTTGCTGCTGAAATAGTCATCTTGTCATTGAAATGGCAACTCTGAATTTCCTTGCAGAAATAATCATCTTGTCATTAGATTGGCAACTCTGAATTTTACTGCATGTCTTACACTACTCAGAAAAAAAAAAATTTGCAAACTTCAGTCAGCAATACAGACTTTAAATTCTTAAAATGCAGAGCAAATACAAGGAGCAATTATGAATTTAGTAACACATTATAGGGGTTTAAACATAGGGTGGTCCACAACTTGAAATTTGAGCACGTTGCAATATGTGAATGTGTGAATATTGCGGAAGTTGTATGGTGCGCGGAGAGCACATCATGAGTGCATGCAATATTTCACAACTGATTTCCCACTGTGCTTCTTACATTCGCTGTTCAGTCTCATGTTTTGGGCACAAATTTTCTGAGTAGTTTGACGTTTCTCAAGTTTTGGACGTATGTTTTTTTTTTTCCACATGTTTGATTACATTTTATTTTGTGCATGTTGCCAATTCTTGAGGATGTTGCATAGCATGTTGCTGGCTTTTGAGCATGTTGCACAAGAATGTGAGCATGTTGCAGTAATATACTCAAACTCTCCCTCTTAATCTAAACATGATGCAAATGTGATAGACAAACAAACTCATTAATATCATCGACCAAGTCCAAACAAACATCATACTCATTAAAGAGAATGGCCTATGTGTTCAATGATCAGAGGAAAAAAAAAGACAGAAAAAGAGAAAGGAATCACTGACGTACAGGTTCACATAAAATTGGTATCAACATTAATGACGTCTAGTTTGTATTATGACTTACAGTATATTTGTATTACAAAACAAACTATAGGAAGACTTTTATTATTTTTCTTCTTGTTCTCGGAACTGATGCATACAAGCTGTCATCTTAATGCTACAGGCAGGCATGTGACTCATTATTAAATCAAACACAGTGTGTCATACTTGGCAGTAAACTCATCCGAGCAGTGAGGTATGGAGAGTAAAACCGTATGCAATGCAACACCCATGGTCCGACACGCAATCCCTCTTCACAGGATTCCAAGGCCGCCGAGGGCATTACAGTCAGTTTATGAGGCTGTCGAAGAAAAACGCTCTCTGCTGAATAATGCGCGGCAATGCCATTTGGCAGATCATGCGTGCGGGAGTGCGAGGCGTGACATGTCCCAATGGTTCAGCGACAAAAGGGAACAATTTTCCTAATAATATCTGTCTGACTTCCACCGATATTGTCACCTTGAGGTCATCATCACTACACACTACCATTCAGAATTTTCAGGGGATATCGTCATCTTTCTCTATGTGATAAGATAAAAAAGATACAAACTGTATCAGGATAACCCTAACTCCCCCCCCCCCCCCCCCCCCCAAGACAATTACCCCTCGGCTAAATACTGTTTAGTGATTTAGTAATAAGCTGAGAGTAAAGATTAGGGTTGGGAAGATTAAGAGTTAAAGTTTGGCTTAGGGTTAGGGTTAGGATTAGGCTCAGGATTAAGATTAGGGTTAGGGGTCAGGGGATGGGTCTGGGGTAATTGCCCAGGGGATAATTGCCCTAGACCCACAGAAACACTGAACAGTTTAAATCTAGTGCAGACAATACAAGTGAAGTGTGCATTTACGTATGTACATCAATTAACACCAGCATGAACAGAACAGTACTACATGAAAACTTGCTTTACAAAGAGATGTTTCAAGTATTTACACTGTAATTTGTGATTGAAAAGTTTTAGAGAATTGTTAATGTCTGGGGCATTAGTGCTGACCATAAAGCTTAAAGCTTGTGACAGGAATACTCGGTCGTTGGGCGTAACCTTTGATTGTAGGGGATGAGAGACTAATTAAAGGAAGGTAATAGCACATGAGTGACAGAGATTACATGAACATGACACAATTATGTAAATAAATTAATTGTTGATATTGCATATCGGTATCCATATTGTCACATTGTTGTTATCAGTATAGTCGCATATAAACAGTATAATCACCATCATCAGTACTCATGTGATCACAGAGCTATCAACAGTTTCAATGAGGCATTATTACTGACAGTGTTTCCTGCAACTTAAAGGGATCATATAGTTTTGGTCGAGACCTGACTTCAGGTTTCTAACACTTTTTAGTGAGATAATGAGAAACCTCTTATGAGATATGAAAGAGCAAGTATTAAAGTCCACGAGGAATTCAATGTTTATTTGATGAAAACTGATTTTGAAATGGCTGAGATATCCAAATCAGAGCCATTCTATTACAATCACTTTGTTTTACTTTGTTTTTGGATGTTTCAGCCATTCCAAATCCGATTTTCATCAAGTAAACTTTGAATTCCTCCTAGAATGGTATGCTCTGTACTTTTCAGAAGTGTTTTCTTGGTATCTCACAAAAATTTAAACGCCCAGTTCTTATCTCCATCAATACTGTACCATCCCTTTAAGAGTGGTTCTCAGTGGTTCAATATGTAGCCAGGACAATTAATATTCATGTGTTTTTTTATTGCAATTAATATGTCGTTCAACATTTGAATAGGTCATAACAATGTTCAATGTCTATGACATAAATTATCTCCCGCGCCATAAAATCTTGCTGAACTACAGTTGTATTCAAAGTCCACAAGCTCAATAGCCTTCTTGTTCTCAAGCATATTATTATTGATGCACAGCACATAGTATATAGCATATATTTGATATTTGATACCAGTATGAGATTTCTGTCTTTCTGCTAGTGTTACAATGTAATAAAGGTACAGACTGTACAACATCTGTCCAAAGTTGACAATATCAACTGTGATATATCTTTCTACCTCTTGCCTGCACTTCCCACATATCAAGTCTATGGAAGCAATGCCTTTGTGCGTCTCATGTTTATTAACTGATGTACATGTAGGTACCTATAAAGTGGACAGAATTAATGCCCTTCTACTCCTGATTTGTGAAGCCACTGAACAATTTCCCTCAAATTAATGCCTATCTACCAAAGTGACAGTATCTGGTAATAAACCTTGACAGAGTACAAAGTTTAAATAGTCTTTAGTGGTAACAATATGAGAATCAACCCCAGTATTACTTTTTTTTTCAATACTCAGAGTGGTGCAAATTTTGTACAGTTGTAAAAAACAAAGAACAAATGTTTGTCTGGAAATAGACACAAGACCGAAACTAGCTGAAATATTCTTTTGTATGCAAAAATGTTCTTATGTATAATGCGAAAATGGGATTCCATCCCAATGGAATCCCATTTTCTTTGCTCATTTTTCCAAATAGAACATACAGACAAACTACAACAAAATCCATTCAAATAAATAGAATTTCACAGGAAGCTGTTATTTTCCTTTCAGTGCAAACTGCAATGTACAATGTACAATATACAAACTGTCTCTCTATAGAATATGCATGATTGAGTGCTTAGAGCTTTTCCCGCTGCTACTGTAAGCTGCAAGTTTGCTATGGTTTGTAATATTCACTGAATAGGTTTGTTCATCGCATGATTAGCCATGTGATCGCATGCACATTTGTATGTCAATAAATACCAAACTTACAACCAATTCCAGCACTACATGTACATCATACAGCCAGAACCTCCAATGACCAATTTTGTTTTGTTAAAGGCACTGTTTACCATTTGCAGATGACACAAAAACCCAGTTCTTTAGTGCTTCAAAATAGCTCTGAAATGTTAGGGATAGAAACAACCAATGTAAAAAAAAAGTTAATCAGTATAATCAATGGTAAGTATTGCAAAATATACAAAATGTAAACAATAGTCATAATAAAATTGTTGCTAGGCTAAACCATCTACAGTTATGGTTTAGTGAGAAAAATAGTAATATCTCCTTATATTTTAGGCTTTATTGCGAACAGTTTATATGGAAGGATGTTTTGTGATACAACTGACCTACACATGTATAGGCATCAAATGTGATAATATTCTTTAAATCACTGCTCCCAATGGAATGGTAAACAGTACCTTTGAGTACAAGTGTAGCTCACGTGAGCAACAGTTAGGACCAAGAGCAAAATTGCATCTACAACAGCAACTTCAGGGCAACAACCAGTCAGCTGAGTGCACACGTGAGGTACAAAACAGGAAATTCTGCAGATATCTTATAAGGAATGCACATAAAATACAATGTATGTAATTTTGGTATAAAAAAGTGTAGCAGACTATCAATGTGTGAATGCTGAAAATGTCTTCATAAAGTTATGTACATGACTTCGGTCCTAAACATTTGGCCGTGATTGCAGTCAAATGCATTCTCATACCATTACACATATCATGATGAATCAGCCAAACAAACAAACAGCATAAAAATCCAGAAAACATGAAAACAAACACGCAAACAGATGACAAAATCTGACAACTTGCAGACTGTTGTCTCTAAAAGCTCTCTCAACAGATATAGAAGATGGTGGACCACACCACTTTGTGATGTTTTGTTAAACAGAAATATCAACTTTAACTACTAGCGATGAAGTGACTTTGCAATGCATGGGATTTGCATTGATGCATTCGACATCACTTTATGGGGATAATTTTGCAAAGTTACATACAACTTGTAGGTGATTTCTAAAAACAACAACAAAAGGGGGACCTGCAACATACAGTCTCTGATTGAACTGCAAAGAATCGTCGTCTAACTCATTGCTGGCATGGAGTAAACATATGCAGTGAGTCATAAATCCACGCTCTGCACAAATATTAGCATCTTCACAACACGCCTACCAGTATCCACAATAAAGTGATGTCTTGATACACTACACGAATTATTAATAGCCGTGTCCACCAAACAAACCAGGCATGAAAATGTGCAGGGGTAGTGGTCCAAGTTAACTTTCTCGTAACAACAAATTAAAATCCTCTTCATTCGAGTTGACGCCCTTCTCAGAACAGATTAAAAAAAAAAAAACGCCAGGTTTTCTGCATGAATTGATTTCACAAAAACACCATTGGAATGAGCTTTGCATATAATACACTGAACATGTAAATACAATGAACTGGTGACAAACTGTATCTGAAAAGTATCAGGAGGGTGGGGCAAAATAGGGCAAGGCGTGGTAGGGCGGGGTGAGATAGTGTAAGGTGTGGCAGGGAGAAACACTACTAATGAGAATTGTGTTTGTTGCTGAAAATAACCACTGCGACATTTGACCACAGCACCACTGCTCATTCCACGTAACGTCACAAGGAAATGATATTCACTCCCGGTGCCGACCATCATCGCACATCAAGCGCAAGACACAGTCAACATTCTACAAAAGCAGGAGAAAAATTCACAGAACACAGTGAATAAGAATGCCTGAAAGAGCACCCATAGTCGCTTCAAGCGAAGAGCAACTTACGCTCAATTTGACCACTTTGCTACTCTCATATTCACTGTCCGTTTGAGAAGGAAGTTGGAGTATTCTGAAATAAGGCTTGTAGAAGGAGTGCTACATGTACATCTTTCAATAAAATTGAATCTACTGTGCACAGAGAAAGATATTTCAGATGTGAGCAGTAAAACAGACATTTTTATAACAGGCTGGCAAAACATTTATAGCAAAGCTGGATAAATCTCAGCAAAGTTGCAAGGATCTTAATGTTGGTAATCTAACAATTATAGTACTAGTAATGTCAACATCATTTTCTCCCTGAGGCCAGCCAATTCCGACCAAGCATCACATCAGCAAATGTCACAAAATTCTTTTTTTTGGGGGGGTGGGGGTGGGGGTAGACAGAAATAATATCTTATCCATCTCCCCCTCCCCCATTTCATCAATCAGTTTTCTATAGATCATTCCAATGGAAATAAACTTCTGCTTAATTTTGCTTTTAAAGTTTGAGTCTGAATGTTTTTGGTGGGGGGGGGGGGGGTTGTAAGAAGATTAATAATGCCATAAATGGAATTTTTTATGTTTTTTGTTAAATAGAAGCAAGCATTGGATACTATAACTTCCAGAGCTGTCCTTTCCTGCATCTACTCAGCTATTATTTCTATCCAAGCCCTCTCAAACAACATCATGGTATGCAAGTGAATGTCCTATACATCTGGCAAATGTTGTCATGGGAAGTTATCTTTGGGAGGAGCGATAAAAAGGGGGAAAAATAGACAGCAGTGGCTGGTGAGAAGGCTAAGGCAGAGGACTGACTCCTTGGGAGGGGAGGGTGAGATCTCTGCATGGTGAGTCTACACTTGATTGGTTCTGACCTCACCATCCAATGACTCATACACTGCGATGACATCACACTGTCCTTGTTTAACCCTTCTGGACCCGCCATCTCAGGAAAATTGCCATCAATATCAATTGCCTACATAAAACAGGTTGCACAGGGGTAATGACTCGAGTTGAGGTCTGGGACCTCGATCCAACAGCTTCCTAATTTCCCATTTCAATTCATTTACAAAATTGTCTGCAGCACCCATTATCAAGCTAAATGGATTCCCCACCCCCCCCCCCATACATTTGTGCTAAATTCTCTATTTGTTAAAAATAATGGCAACTGCAACGAGAACAATATACAGTTTTAGGTCACTCGAGGCCGCAGATGAATAAATTGAGATTAGTGTCCTTGACTATCTTCACACATTTCCTGGATATGGATTGTACAAAATGATTCCACATTTGCCAGGAGGACAGAGTAGATGAGTTTGCGATTTAATATCCTACCATAACGGGTACATTTTGACATTTGAGATCCATATTGTATTTCAGGGTGCAAACTCCTCATCTAATATGTGGGACTGTGTGATACTCTGCCATGACTTGCACAATGCAGTCATTTCCTCTACGAGCTGCTCATCAAAACTAATGGCAGCTCATACGCTTTCTCGTATGAAACAACATCTCCAGCGTGGCAACTATTATTCTCGTCTTCGGCTTTTGTCCACTCCCTAGGAAATCTCAATGACAGTTTTGGGACAATGAAAGCATTTTACGAGTTATTGTTTAATTTCTTGCCCTAAAGTGATTGGCCTTGAATGCAAGTCTGCTTTAAAAGTATTTTCGCTCTTCACTGTTTGAGCCGTGTTTTAAAATGCTGCATGGGAAAAACACAACTCTCCATCGTACATTCGCAGGAAATGTTCTCCAAACACATGGGACTGGCCAGGCTACAAATGGGGATGTTACCAAAAAGTTGTCACAGGGGATACAGCCAAATTTCATTCCTATTTTCAGCATAATATAGAATTGGTGGATATTTTGCCAGGTCGGATTGGTCTATACCAGCAACATCATACACAATGTAAATGTACCATAGTTACAGCAAACAGTACAATATACATTGTACATCTAGTACATTGTATTGTGAGTAGTCTATAGATTCAGACATACCAAAAGATGCCGAGTCTGGCCCCATCAATAAATCATATTTAAATTCATTCATTTAAAACAGATACCCCTCGTCTCCAAATTATGACATCTGAGATGGACATCGCATATTTTTAAGCTAATATAAGAAAAATTCAAAACCTCTTTCCCATTTTTACTTTTAAATATTCAGCAAAGTTGAGCTACCATCCGTTTCTTCTGGGAAAAACTGTTTTCATCTCAATGTGGAACATCTCACCAGTGTTAAAGGCCCTGCTTAGCTTTGCGAGCAGTGATTTAAAAAATGTTCAAGATATCACATTTGATGCATATGTGTAGGTCAGTTGTATCACAAAACTCATACCATATAAAATTTTCACAATAAAGCCTAAAATATAAAGAGATATCACTACTTTTCTCAATTCTTATTATAACTATTGTTCATATCTTGATAACTTCGATTATAGGGATTCAAATTTTTACAGTGGTTGTTTCTATCCCTAACTCATATTTTAGAACTATTTTACAGCACTAATGCTGGGTTTTTGTTTCATCTTCAAAAGGTAAATTATGCCTTTAAAGGGCTCTTCTATTTTGTCTGTTTGAATGGAAGGGGAGAGTAAACCCTTTGGCCCGAATTCACGAAGGTAATACAAATGAAACCATGGTTTTAAACCATGGAAAAAAACCATGGAGCGCCAAGTGTCGCAAGGAATATTTCGTTACGAAATTGGTCATTTCGTCGACAAAACGACCGTTTCGTTAACGAAATTATCATTTTGTGGACGAAATGTTCATTTAGTTACTAAATGTTGTCATTTCGTTACAAAATAATCATTTCATCGACGAAATGACCATTTTCGTAACGAAATATTCCGTGCGACACTTGGCGCTCCATGGTTTTTGTCCATGGTTCAAACCATGGTTTCATTTGTACCACCTTCGTGAATTCGGGTCTATTTGTGCTTAGAGTACTGATTGGCACAGAAAACCCTATAGCACTGTATATGTGACCCGCTACAACAAAAAGGTCCTAAAGTCGCGCGAGGTCGAAGCCGTGAAAATCGAGTTTGAAGTCAGAGCATTAAAATTGGTCAAAACTTACGATTTTCTGATTTTGATATATTATTGGAGTCTCACATGTCTTCTATCATCTGTCGAAATTTTGAAGTAAAATGATAAAAGGAAAGACCAAAAAATAGCGTTTTTCTGAGCCATGTTTTTTGGCGTTTCAACGAAGCAGAAACTGGTTCGAAAATTTGGATTGAGCGCCACAGATAGGTTCCGCCCCTAACAACGACCAGAGTGATCTCATTGATCAGTTTGCTGCTTGCTGCTAACCGAAGCATGAAGCTCGCTCACTGCCCAGTCGACTGGGTGCGTGCGGGCGGGGTGCGCTATGCTCAGCCGCTTCTCACATCCTGGTCACTGATTGGTTAGTGAGGAGACCGCCGACGCTGATGTGCTTGAATGAGCTCCTCGGGGGTTGCTAGGGCTTACCTTCTATTGTCCAGAGGTGAAAACTGACTTGCGTGTCCCTTGATCGCGATTGCGTCGAAAGGAAGATTTTTAGGGCGCTTTTCTCGAAACAGTGATTTTCCAGACGTCTCGACATGCTCTCTTTTAAACATCAATATCTCCGCAGCCGATTACTTTTATAAAATGTGTTATATATCAATTTAAAGCAGAAAGATTAGGGGATTACATCATGCAATTTTCAAATAATCGACCTCGCCCGACTTTAGGATCATTTTGTTGTAGCGGGTCACATATATACTGTCCAAAGTCCTTGGCACAGAAAGTCTGGGTTTGGAGTTCAGTGCTTTGAAAAAAAATATTGAACTTATTTCCTTTGACTCTGAGACAGGGCAAGTGTCTAAAGTACACTTGAGGGTTATTTGCTAAGAAAGGTGTGGTTTAACATTAATCATGATATGGAGTGAATGTCACTTTCCAGAGTGAACGCAAGATGGGTGGGGCAAACCGCTGTGAGTCCTCAAATCCTCTCACCGCAAGAATGTTTGTTTAGACTCGGCTGAGGACCGGGGTTAGAATCTCCCGAAAATTGTATGATTAATAAACACACTATTGGTTATCTCGAGTGCGCAATGTGTCACCACTCTATTTAGAAAACGGGCAACGTCTCCTGTTCGTACCGTGCACTTTGTCACCGACCGAGGTTCCGATAGCTATCGCGTCGAAGGTGTGAACGGCCTGATTCTCTGCGATAGAGCCTATCTGAAAGCAGAAAGGCAGTTATGTAAACATTTCATATCTTACACGGTACATTGTACAATACATCATAGTCCTCCCCCCCCATTTCCCTTTAGAATGTATAAGATTTATCTGGCAGTAATAAGACACTTTTTCCCTCACCTATAATGCAAGTTACGTTGTTGGTCATTACACACCTGTGTGATTCATCAACCCATTGAGGATAGGCTGATTTTGCTACAACACACATTTCCCATAGACACCTGCATGAGTATACTCGGGACTCGTCCTCAATGGGTCAAAAAAGAAAGAAAGAAAATGACTTTTAATTTAAAGGTACTATGCAAGTGTCACATTGTTACATTGTTTGCAAATGTGAGTTATGGTGCAAATGCAATAATTCAAAAGCTCTTTCATACAATATCACACCTGTCACTACTACTATTAGTACTACTTCAGTACTACTACTACTACGACTACTACTTCTACTACTACTTCTACTACTACTACGAGTACTACGTACTACTACTACTGTGTACTACTACTACTGTGTACTACTACTATTACTACTACTATTACTACTACTACTATTATTATTATTACTACTACTACTACTACTACTACTACTGTACCACCCTTACTACTACTACATGTACTTCTACTACTACAGTACCACCCTTACTACTACTAAGTACTTCTGCTACTACCACTGCAATGCCTATCAATATTATTCATAATGTCATTCATTCATCTATTTGGCAAAATTAATTCATATTTGACAACCAGCAGTATAATCACTAGCAGTAGTCACACGAGCATGAAGGTACCAACAGCTATTCTATCATGATTCATTCCACTCAGTGCAGTAATTCAATTGTAATAAATATACAATGTACAAGGTATGACCACATCCTATAATTTCAGTGACATCATCACTTTTAAAAGGGTCAAGGAAAAGAGATTGCATGCATCATCAGTGGGCGTACAACTCTGCCCTCAATCATGCATGTACTTTACATTTCTGTACACTAAGCTGACAAAGCTACAAATTGTACTTAAAGCTGAGACATAGTTCTCAGAAGGGTCTAAAATTTATCTTCCACCATTTGGAACTTGCCTGCAATATATCGGCAGGCTCTACCAGTAAATCTGTCTGGCTGATGCAATTTGCCGGGATAATGAGTTGTTTTGCACTACTTTGAGATCAAAAAGTGTGAAATAATAGTTGATGTACCCTCCTTCTATTCCTGAAGCGCCCTCCTAGTTCAGTTGTGGGTAATACATTTTATGTGTAGAACGCTGCCTACGTGATAATCGAATTGCGCCTTAGCAGTATCATCGAATCACATGCTGCTAACAAGCTGCACTCTTGCGCTATGGATACTGTTCTGGCCTGATATATTGTAATTGATGTACAGTGTAACTAAGTAGTTAAACACATCACATACAGTTACTGCAGCAACCATGCTCAGGTACACGTTGTATGCTCTGAGATTGCATTTCTTATGGGATACCTTTTGGGGGTTATTTCACATTTTTGTCATTACCCAATTGAAATCCACAATGGCATCAAAGCATTTTTTTCACAAATTTCTTCTGCCTATGCGTCCATTTACAACATAAATCAACAGTTTCTGCAGTCATGTGGAACCACTCCCTTTCAGCACATTTGTGTGAACGAGTCCTTAGCTACGTAGTTGCATGGAGACTTCCTATCCCAGGGTATTCATTCTGCGAAAAAGAAGCTCTTTGGAGAATATACACTGCATATGGTGGATGAAGACTCAATAGTCTTAGTTCAAGGCTCTTGTTCTTTACATTTTCTCTCCCCCACAGCACAACATGCCTCCTTGAGCATTGTACGGATTGGCGGAGGAAACCTGACATAATGTGTCTCTCGTGAAGCAACTTCCCTTTTCCCGGCGGATGAGTGGTCCACGGGTAGCAGGTTGTGCAACATTGTTGTAGGTAAAGATATGGATACACATGCAGGCCTGCATATTGTAGGTAACACAGCAGGGACACAACATTTAGGGGGACCCTATAGGTGAAACTACTACGTAACTGCACTTAGTTTTATCATCATCGTCATTATCATTTTTTTTTTAAATTAAGAAAGGAAGCCTAAAAAAAGATTGCTGGAATAAAAACAAAAACAATCATGAAGTCAATCAAATAATTTGTTTCAATGTGAAAAAACAAATATACTACATGTACATGTGCAACTGTTAGCAATTTTAGAAGAAACTTTTGCCAAAAGAAAAACATAAAGCTAAACATTTTTGCTGTAGAAACATGATATCCAATCCGAAGTAATGGAGCCATATCTAACAAACTACAGATGTTACAGATGTCTTTATCACCATTTCACTTGCATATTTTTGAAAAAATGGAATTCAATGGTTACATTGTATTGGCCGTTAGACTGTGGCACTCACTGCCTTTGAATTGAAGAGCAAAGGCATTTAAAATATTTTGTCAAATACACGTGTAAATGTCATTTGAAGCAGGTATGCACTGTTCTTCATTTCTGACATATACGCAGGCAACGCAAAGTTGTTGTTTTTTGTTTAATGTAGAGACTACCACGTTTAATGCTCATACATGATTGCAAAATTTTATATGTAATGGCATCTCAAATATTTGCCAACTGGCATCAACCCAAATTGTTACAGAGTGATCAATTTTACAGTTGATCTCCGGCATGTTCTTGCCATGGAATATATCATTATACTGACTAACTGAATCCTGGCTTATTGTCACCTACAATGTAGGATTGAATAGTGAACAGACTCCATGCACACAACAATATTCTATTCACCACAAAGGTTTGCGAGCTCATGTTACATGGTGTGGAATAAATAGTGATACTGCCTGTACACACAAACTACTGGCACATCAACAGCGAAAAAGAAAAGGAAAAAGAAAAAAAACAAAACAAACTATATTGCGCAGGCTGTGAAACACTGCAAAGTGGTACAGTGTGTGTTTATTACCAAACCTGGGAAATTATGCTTGTGCATTACATTGTATGTATTCTCACTCATGGTTTTTCAGCCTCAACATGTATAATTATGCAGTTTTTAGTTCTTGTATGTAAGTGTCCACTTTCCAAGGTGGAATGTCTTGTCTTTGTCAGTTACTGCTATGTTAGGCAAGCCCCACACAAACCTCAGAATAGCTTTATGGCTACCCAGAGCTGATCATATGAAGTACAACATATGTTTGAAAAAACGAATATACACTTTGCATTGTGTAATTGGCCTACTTAATTTATTACTTACCACAGCAATACATCACCACAGGCACATCTATGTTGTGTTTTGTTTTGCTTTTTAATGAAAAAAAAAAAGAAATACTTTGGACAGTTCATAAAGATATTAAAGGCATGAAACGTGAAAGATGTTCCTTCTTTTCTGATCTGTATAGGATATGTAATTGAGTTCCCATGCTAGGCAGTATTATACTTTCTCACATGCCAAAACATTACACTATACACTTGTTGTAACAAAATCTTATACTGTAGTACAAACAATGTAGTGTATCTGTAAGACACTTATTCAAACCTTCAACCTTACAGAGGGGACAGTCCCCATATTAAAATAGTGAAGTCTTTCGAGAACACACTCTCAGAAGACAAATTACCCTATCACAGGAAATAACACTCAAAATTAAATTGCTAGAAATCTGAATTCGAATATCCTAAACCCATATGACACGCTGCAAGTATCAAGTCTCATAGAAAGTAATCGGGTTGTATAAACCAATGGATACTTTCACATGCACATCAAGTGTGCCATATCATATGGCTTTAAATAGCTTTTTAATGATTCCCATTTCCTCACTCAACTTGAACACAAACTGAGTATACAGAAAATTTACCAGCAATGTATCGATAGATTCACTATCTGAGCCATTTGAGAGAAGGAAGAAGTAATGTGCTTGAAAGTAAAAACAGGAAATATTCTAATGCCTTCCTTCAATAACTATTAAGCAAACATAATTTAACAGACAAAAGGTCTGGACTGATTAGATTAGAGGGTGGAAATCGATGGCCGAGAATTCAGACATAAATGAAAGATACGACTTCCACTATTAGTGTGGTGTCAAAGAATGAGTCACAGTAAACTAAGCATCACTCTTCAGATTGGCAATAAGATAACCTGATTTACATGTAATAGTAGTCAGCAATCACCTGCTGATTAAAATCACATTCAACTCTTGAACTCTACAACTACAAACTACAATATAAAAAATCAATGGTGCATTTGTAATTTCAAAGTACTGTATAAGTACTGCAAAACAAGGAATGTTTGCTTGCATTTTAATTTTGCGAGCACCAACATTCGCAAGATTAAAATGCACGCGAAAGTTCTTACCCACATAATATGCATTGGATGCCAGTGGCAATTCACGAAATCTTCATGCTGCAAATGTACCGTGTTTTACAGGAAGTTGTTATTTTCGCAAGGGATTAATTTTCACAAATTTTGCAAATCACTGTTGGACCGCGAATATAACAACACATGAAAATGTCACCATGCACTAAAGGTAATAGTGTGCTCATGATGGCCTCTGTGTCAATTCGTCGAAACACCATCTCGCGAAAATGTCCGTGACCTCCTCACTGGCGAAAATTTCTGTACGTGAAATAACAGCGTATATAGAGCAGTGGTTGTGGAAGAGGTAATGGGGAACAAAAGTCTGTGTGACAAATAATTTCAAGTGTGTGTTACTAAAACTGCATGAAGGATTCATAATCATATCAATGAATGAAAATTTTTCCATGAGGATCTGTCAACCACTTATCTGATTCACTATTTAATTCCGTTTAGCTATTTCGACATATGGATTCCCATTGGCATACATGAGCTCTCGCTATGTTAGGCAAGCCCCACGAGACTTCTGGTTGTAGGGAGCATCCTATGTCACAATAGCATGAATACCACTTGAAAAATTATGTAAATCAGTCTTTTAGAACAATACCCCGTCTATGTGTATGCCTTAGAACACATTTGCCTTTTTGTTTCATTGGCACAAAATAAGTGTTGTCCGAGTCACTGTGACCCCGAAATCAATCGTAAAGTCACTTCAGCTTTATCAAGACTCATAATATTTTACAGTATTGCGCCAAGGAAATTCTGACCAACTTGGACCTACATGCTGTTCACAAACTTATTTCTGCCTCCCTCCCCCCCCCCCCCCCCCCCCCAATCTTCCATTAGCGGGCAGCAGCAATATGTGAACAGCTGGCCAGTATTAAACAGTGTGCAGCAAGCAAGCATTGCTCTCTCCATCTCTTTCTCGCTCGCCAGCGAACTGATGTCAACTGTGGTCAGGCAAATTGCCGGTAAATCTCGAGGGGTTTCTCACTTTACATGAATAAGAACTCATCGGCAGAAGAATCTTGACACATGCTACGTGCTAATCGCGTAATGTTTGTAAGTTTGAGAGCAAACCTGAATAATGTATCGCGTAAACGTGTGGCAAACCATGGTCCGGAGGTGCTTTGCAATCAAGTTTGCGCAAAGCCCATTTGTAGTCTGAATACTGCAAAAATAGAAATTTTTGCATGATAAATTTCTTGCACTCGGCCTAGCGAGATGAATTTATGACATATTTTTGATTCTGCGGTATTAAAACATTACGTAATGCAGGGCTCCACACTAACTTTTATTTTTGGTGGCTCAAAGGCAAACATCCGACCTTTTTTGGTGGCCCGACTAGGCCACCAAAGTCTTCATTTCTGAAATTTTGGTGGCCCGACGTGCGTTTTTGGTGGCCCCGGGCCACCGGGCCACCATTAGTGTCGAGCCCTGCGTAATGTTACATGTAACAAGCAAAAGCTCACATGCTTTTATTTTTGCACTAGTTTCTGGTCAGGAAAATTTACAAAATGTCCATTATTACATAAGTTTGACCTCTCATGTACATGCTTAAGAAGATAATAGTTGTATATAAAAAAAATGCCACACACTTAGACCAATAAACAGCAAACTCTTTGATACAAGAATATCCTGTGTACATACTGTAAAACAAGGAATGTTCGTGTGCATTTTAATTTTGCGAATTTCACGAGTGCCAACATTCGCAAAATTAAAATGCACGCAAAAGTTCTTGCCTACACAATATGCATTGGACGTCAGTGGCAATTCGCGAAAATTTCATGCCACGAGAAAGGTCGTCGGCTCCAATTCGCGAAATTTTCACACCGCGAATATATCGTGTTTTACAGTACATAACTGTAGATGTGTGTGCACGTGCTACGGTACTCTCGCATCCATGTGTACGTGGAGGAGCATGTTGATGGGCGAGCCATAAAAACTGCGACACACAGCTATAGTATATGATGTCACATGAAGTTTGTGGTTTTAATACTGGAACACTCATTTCTGAGTCTTTAAATGAACTGTAACTTTGAACACAACATGGAAAAAAGGGTTCTATAACAACTTGTCTGCGCGTTATACGGCATTTTAAGTGGTATCAAGTATTTACATAATGACATTTGCTTTTGTAGTTGGTTGTCTTCATGAGAATGTAAATGCCTCTGTTTATGATGCTGTGATATGCAGGTACTGTTGTAAATAGCATTTTGATCACGTGATCGTTCATTTACGCCACCACTTCTTCATTTCCATTTGACTTATTTTGTTGAATTACAACGGCCCTGCATCTATCAAAGGATCCCTGAATTCCCCATTTAAGATAATAATAAAAAAAATCAGGTACAGAAGTACTCCTCATGAAGTACACGTGCTTCGACTTTTATACAATGTACACCCCTTTGAGTCTGTTCATACAGAGAGTCACGGCCCGCCGAGACCAAGCACGGAATGGCTGAGAGCCTGGCATACAGTTTAACTGTCATGGCAATCTTCATGTATGGGAACTTATAAAACAAATAATGCACAGTGCATGCTGCAGCTCGCAGTACATTCACAGTCACGACTTAGCGAACATATTTCTCCTTGCAATCTGATTGACAGCCAAGAATTTCGTAATTGCGCTCAAGACATTTCAATGCACACATATCACGCATGCGCCTTTAACCCAACAGGGCCGTGGTATCAGCAGCGCTCTAAACGTTGGTGACCATTATAGACAGAGTTTTGAGCTTCGGGAGCACTCCTGAACCTAGCCTCAAGAAGGGTGTAACATCAGAGTGCGTCAGGGTCCGACTGTTTGCTCATAGAGAGTTCAGAGTGCTTCAGGAGCTCTCCTGCAGCGCTATAAGTGTCCTGTATAAATGGGGTATTACAAATCCTTTGAAAATGAAAGAGTTGATCTATAATTTCATAGACGATCTTTGATCCCTTATTATATAGCGCAATCAGATATAATGGCTGGGGTCTGAACAAAGTCTAATTTGCAATGTGAGATCGTGCCACTCCTCATATTGTTTGTAAGGTGCATAAAAACCTTTTCTCTGTCATTGTTTATCTATCACTTGATATCGTTGTCAAGAACTTCCCTTTGTGATGTTATATCACAAAGGGGAAAACCCATGATGCATTGTTATTACCGTTACCTTTTTAAATCAAAATTGTTCTTCTTTTTTTTTCAATCACTGAGGAACAAAATCTCACACTGTGCATGATGGTATTGCTTCTTCAATATAATTATGTTCAAACTGAGTTATCATACTACCCTGGATGGTCAGGATTGTACAAACAAATTAACCCTCATGTTGGAAGGGATGGTATAGATTTGGTTGGGATGGGGCTTCTCGTTTCCAACCTTTGAGTGAGGTAGTGGGAAATCTCTTTGGATATATATATGAAAGAGCATGCAATTCTGAGAGAAATTGTTTAAAGTTTATTTGATGAAAATTGGTTTTGAAATGGATGAGATATCCAAAAACAAAAAAGATCCTAATAAATGGTAGGTCCCACCTTTTATTAGGATCCCTTTGCTTTGGATATCTCAGCCATTTCAACACCAGTTTTCATCAATTCAACTTTGAATCCCTAATACTCTTGCATATTTCATAAGAGATTTCTCATTATCTAACAAAACAGAAAAAAGTTAGAAATCTGAAGCCCCATCTCAACCAAAACTATACCATCACTTTACAGTAACATTGGCAAATGGAAGAATGTGGAAAAAAATATTAAAAGTTCACTATTTAAGTTACATTGTACTATTTTCATCTATTTTATCAACAAAGTTGCTTGAATCTGGTGTGGTTTTGCACCTTAAAGTTATCCTTTTTTTCACTGATTGAAATGACAAATTGAAGTGCACTCTATCTCAAGAAATACTGTACAAATCATGTAAAATTTACATACAATATTAAGATATAAGTCACCCACAAAAAATGGAAATATCCTAATTACTTTATAATGTTCACTTGAACAGTGATACAACACAAAAGATCATGATACTATAGGGTGCTACAAACACACATGGTTGTAGCTTGTTCGGGGCATTTAAAACTTGCTGATGGGCAAGTAGCACGAATTGGCCTCTAATATATTTAAGTGATACATTGGTAAAGATAAATTAGTGTCGGTTAAATGTGTGGGGTCCTTGTGTGAATCTACTGTACATTCTGGCACATGGGAAAAACATATTTCATAATGTCACAAAAGGGGTAGCCCCTATGAGCCCTGGTGGTAAAAAGTAAATTAGACCAGCATACAAACAACTCATTCATTACGACAATGAGGCCAGAGGACGAATAATAACAATGAAAACAGTTGATCACATCAATGACTGCTGTGAATACTTTTTATAAAACTCTGCCAACATGGAAATGTTTGGTTGAGCAGACGGCGGAACCTGCCTTAGGTTAATTCAGCAGTCAGTGTAACCAGGAGAAAACAGAGTTTCTGGACTATCTTGTTTGATCTATATTAAAATGAATATGATATTGTTTTATGAGTGGAACACACAAATGAATGAGACTAGAGTGTAGTTCCTAGCAGATACAATTCGGAAGTCTACAAGGTTTACAACCTGCTAGCTAAAAAAAAAAAAAAAAGGAAAAAAATTAATAAAAAGAGGAAACTGCTGGAGGCAAACTCGGCTCGAGATCAGTTACCAGCTCTCGTCTGGCCCCTATTATTTACATCACAAATTTGTGAACTTGCTTGTAAATACCATGCCTTGAAAACACATACAGCAGCCACGTAGTCTAATGCTCAGACACTGTTTTCTGTCATGTTGCGGCTGGCTTACACCTGTAAGCTGTAACCACATAATACAAACGCACAAAAATACTCACAAACACACATACACACCGTATGCATTCTGTTCAGAAATACAGCATAACTCTCATCAATAATTTATGGAAAAAAATCCAAAACTTCTCTCGTCAAGCGAGGGCAAATGTGGCAGGAGCTGGCATGAGTAAGCAACTTGCATACACGCATCCAAAATGAGTTCCCCAGAGCATATCGAACTCATCCGTCCCGTGCATCAGCCTTGATTGCCGCCCGTATTCACTTTCTCCCGCTCGTTCGCTCGCTGGCTGTCTGGAACGGCAGGCCAGACTGCCGTCATGTCACACCTGTGGGAACACCCCTGACTCATCCATGACGCAGACACAGTGAGAGACGAAGTGAGACAGGAAGAGACACACACATACACACAGAGGAGGAGGGGGGATAGACAAACAGATAGATAGATAGATAGATAGGTAGATGGATGGATGGATAGATAGATAGATAGATAGACAGATAGACAGATAGACAGATAGATAGATAGATAGATATATAGATAGACATATAGATAGATAGATAGATAGATAGATGGATGGATAGATAGATAGATGGACAGATAGATAGATAGATAGATATATAAATAGATAGATAGATAGATAGATATATAGATAGACAGATAGATAGATAGATAGATAGATATATAAATAGATAGATAGATAGATAGATATATAGATAGACAGATAGATAGACAGATAGACAGATAGATAGATAGACAGATAGTTAGATAGATAGACAGATAGATAGATAGATAGATAGATAGATATAAAGAGAGGAAGGGGAGGGAGAAAGAAAGAGATGGAAGGATAGATGGAAAGAGAGACGGAGGGAAGATGAAACAGAAGAAGAGAGAGGGGACAGAGAACGAGACAGGGAAAGATAGGGAGGGGAGAGAGAGGAAGAAAAATAAAGACTGTGTTTATCATCTTTCCCTGTTTGAAACGTGTTTCATTACTGTAAAACGAGGAATGTTCGCGTGCATTTTAATTTCGCGAATTTCGCGAGCGCCAAGATTCGCGAAATTAAAATGCACGCGAAAATTCGTGTCTACACTATATGCATCGAATGCCAGTGGCATTTCGCGAAAATTTCATGCCGCAAAAAAAGCCGTCAGTTCCAATTCGCGAAAAATTCATGCCGCGAATATATCATGTTTTACAGTACCCACTATCAAAATGTGCTTGTAAATGCCTTTCAGATCGCATGAGTTGTTGACCTGTTTATCATCTCTGTTGTGAGTCAATTGGGAGGCCTTGTCATTGTACAGCTCCATTGCACAGTGTGACCCATGCAGCGGAAGATGTGTAGTAGTCAAGTCGTTGGTGTGGGCAGGTCTGCGCTATCAATGCATTTCAAAATGACTTTGCGCTTTATCAACTCTACAGAAACGGATTCCTGGCTCAAACATGTTTGCGATCACGCTTTTTCTCGCCGTTTAAGAAATGTGTGTCTAATCCCATGATCAAAACAGTTTTGCATTTATCAACTGCCCAAAACTCTGTGAAAGTTGTTTCGATACCTTAACTCTGCATCAGAGGTGAGTTGATAAATGCACCCAAAGATGCATAAAGTTGATAAAGAGGGAGGGAGAGAGAAAGAGAGGAGGAGGGGGTGGGAAGGGGGAGGGGCGAGAAAATACAGGTAAGCAGGAAGATACCAAACAGCAGGAAGGGGCGATGGAGAATACAAATGGAGAAAAACACTGTATAATAGCTGTTATTATCACAAGGGTTCAATTTTCATGAATTTCGCAAATCACGGTTGGATCGAAAATTAAACAACACACGAAAATATTGTCATTGCTCTGGTAATATCGTGCTTACAATAGCATTGGCTGTGACCTCATTTGCATAAATCTATAAGCGAAAATAACAGCTTACTGTAAAACATGATACATATTCGTGGCATGACATTCTTTGTGAATTGGAGCCGACAGCCTTTTTTGCAGCATGAAATTTTCACGAATTGCCACTGACAGTCAATGCATATAGTGCAGACAAGAACGTTTGCGTGCATTTTAATTTCGCTTACAATAGGATCGGCTGTGACCTCCTCATTTGCATAAATATCTATAAGCGAAAATAACAGCTCACTGTAAAACATGATACATATTCGTGGCATGAAATTTTCGTGAATTGGAGCAGATGGCCTTTTTTGCAGCATGAAATTTTCGCAAATTGCCACTGACAATCAATGCATATAGTGCAGACAAGAACATTCGCGTGCATTTTAATTTCGCGAATCTTGGCTCTCGCGAAATTCGCGAAATTAAACTGCACGCGAACATTCCCCATTTTACAGTACTTATACATTTCATAGGCAGAGACGGCAAGAAGGTCTACAGAGACAAATAGGAAAGAGATACATGTAGCTAGAAGGAAGGAGCGAGGGAATGAAAACAAAAGATAGACAGGGATGAAGAGGGAAGGGAAGGGGAGAAGGAAGGAGTGAGATATAAACAAGGCAAGTGCCAAATTGTGTCTCGTCCATTCGCGTAGAAGAAATTAATGTTTTTCTAACTCCCGGAAGTTCATTGACCCGCCTATGACCTTTGAACTTGTGGTGACCTTCAAATCCCCAAGGGACATTTACCATCCAAGTTTGGTTACAAACGGACAAAGGGATCAAAAGTTATGAGCCATAATCGAAACGCGCCGTAAAAACTTAACATTGGGCCCTAAAAGTTCGTTGACCTGTCTGTGACCTTTGACCTTGTGAAGACCTTCAGCTCCCCAAGGGACATTTACCATCCAAGTTTGGTCACAAACGGTCAAAGGATCAAAAGTTATGACCCATAATCGAAACGCGCCGTAAAAACTTAACATTGGGCCCTAAAGGTTTGTTGGCTCCTGTCTGTGACCTTTGACCTTGTGGTGACCTTCAACTCCCCAAGGGGCATCTATTATCCAAGTTTGGTCACAAACGGACATATACATCAAAAGTTATGAGCCACAATCGAAACGCGCCGTAAAAACTTAACATTGGGCCCTAAAGTTCATTGACCTCTGCCTGTGACCTTTGACCTTGAGGTGACCTTCATGTTTGGTTAAATGCGCAACTTTGTATAACCACTCTTCCCTCCAAGTTTGATTGAAACTGAAGTCCTCAGTAGAGAGTTATTCAAGTTTTTGTAGCATTACGGACGGACGACGGACGTACAGACGCCGCAGGCGATCCCTTAGTCTTCCCACACCTCCGGTGGGCTCAACAAAAAGCAAGAGATAGACAGATGAAAGGAAAGAGGGAGAGGGAAGAGAAAGGAAAAGAATGGAAGGGAAGGAAGAAATGAAAGAGAAAGACAGAAAGGGAGGAGGAAGGAAAAAAAAGGAAGCGGCGCTGACTAGTCTACTCTCATGAGAAGATCACACATTCCCAGCTAAAGTTCCACCACTTTCAAGAGAAGTCTAACCTCAGGCCTAATGTCAACTTTAGACTTCTTCTAATAGGTGTTAACCCGCTGTGTGCTTTAAGTGCTGATTGGCACAGACAACCCCATAGCATTGTACATACTGTCCAAAGTCCTTGGTACAGAAAGGGGTAAATGACCTATTTACTTGCTTTCAAAGTACTAGTAGGGTGCTTCAAACCTACTACATGAGTGATTGGGCCCGAGGCAACTAAATGTGTGTGTGTGTGTGTGTGTGGGGGGGGGGGGGTAGATGTGACTGTGTGTCAACTTCTTTTCTCAGAACCTACCCCCAGAAGCATCTGCTTTTCAATAGGAACACCCACACATTATTTGAAATCTGATATGAATACGACATACTCTATAGACGGACTTACAGCTATTGACTGTACACTGTAAGTGTATCTCGAAACTTTGATAATTATGTTAAGTTTATTCTCTTACACAACATGGGATTTTAGCATTTTTGTTACCATCATTTGATCTGTAGATGTAAATGTGTACCTACATGTACGTTGCATGTACAAGCAAAATTGTAGAAAAAGTTAGTAAATGAACATGTGAACAAACAACAAACAAACTCACTGACAGGCTATAATATAACTGGGTACTTGGAAGTCAGAAGTACAAGAAGTGTGCCCGAATGTCTATTCATGCAAGTACATGAATTTTACATGTAGGTCCTATATCCTTTGTAATGGTCTTAGAAGGTAAACATAAAACATGTAATATGATCGGGATTGGTTACAACCTTTACAGAATTCGCGCTGGTCACATCCTCATGTGCTGAAAATAGAATCAAATGCTCATCTTTATCCTGGTAGTAAAAGGACTACAGTGTCACTGCCCCTGCCACTGGAATCAAACTGCAATGATCATGGTTCCATATATGAAAGAATAGTACAGCAAGGCAGACATTTGTTGTGTCTCATTTCAATTTGAAGTGGGTTTGTTTGTTTGTTTCTTTCTTTCTTTGTAGTTTTTTATTTTTGCTTTGCTTTAAAAGCCTTATTAATCCAAGCTAATTTGGTACATAAGATGTAGGTGTTGAAGGCTCTATAATATGCATTATCTTGTGTGTCTGCAGTAGAAATGATGAGGGTGGGATTTAGTATAAAAGAGTGCATTTTCATCTGCAGATCATTCTACTCACATCTTGCTATATACTGCAAAACGAGGAATTTTCGCGTGCATTTTAATTTTGCGAATTTCGCGAGCGCCAAGATTCGCGAAATTAGAATGCACGCGAAAGTTCTTATCTACACTATATGCATTGAATGCCAGTGGCAGTTTGCGAAAATTTCATGCCGCAAAAAAGGCCGTCGGCCCCAATTCGCGAAAAATTAATGCCGTGAATATATCGTGTTTTACAGTAATACCAAAGCTATTACAGAAGCATAAATTTTATTCATTTTTTTTTCTTTCTAAATGTTCATATATCTTGGATGACACAAATCATTGACAAACAGTGAGAAACACATTTTTTGTGCAAGCATTCTGTATTCATGTGTTTGGTTGTTCCTAGCCTACCTTCCAGCATGCTGGCAACCCCCCCCCCCCCCCCCCCCCCCGCAACAATACCACATGAAATTCAATAACAATAGCTACATTTGTAGTACTGTCTGCACCAAGACAGAAAATTCTGAATTTCGTTCCTAAACTACAAGCATACACTGTACAGCAGTCACATTCAGGTAGTCTTACCTCAAGGCTCCTTTCATCAATGAGAACCCAACAAATCATACTCATACTGGTACATGCAAACAAAACAGTCAACAAGGTGGAATTCATACTTGAAGATTGGTTCCATACCAGCTGCCCCCACCAACCACCCTCAAAAAAAAAAAAAAAAATAGAACACCCAACAGTCTTTGTGCTTGATATCTTTGAGAGAAATTGGAGGAAGTTCTGAAACTGCAAATTTCCTTTCTCCCCCACTACTTGTTTCTCATGACATCAACCAGGAAATATGTTGTACTCCAGTCCCTGTACATCTTTATTACATGTATCCACCCATCCTTTATTACTACAATTTCATCCAGCCACCTGTTATTTTCATCTCTCTCTCTCTCTCTGTTCTCCCTCCATCACTTTATGTCTGTGGGTTAAAGGGATAGTATAGTACAGGACCGGCACAGCCGTGGGGGCCGTGGGGGCTTGGGCCCCTACACTTTTTGTGCACCATACGAAGGAATACATAAGGTGTCATCACTCTGGGCCCCCACACTTTTTTCAACCCGGGAGTACGTAAGTGGCACTAAAATAGAAATAGATAGAGATCTTGAAGTATGGCGGCGGTAAGGTTATGTGTTTTCTCTGAAGACCTCTTTTTGATAACACCCAGAAATGGGAGGGGAGAGAATGAGCTGAGGACCTCTTTTTTTTTTTCCTTCTTTTTTGCTCGTCAGCTGAAGAAACCCGGAAGGGGAGAGATGAGTTGAGGACCGTTTTTTTTTTTTTTTTTGCTTGTTAGCTCATGAAACTCGGAAGTGGGCCCCCACACTTTTGAAAACACTGCGCCGGCCCTGTAGTACTGGTGGAGATGAGCACTGGGCATTTAACTTTTTGTAAGATACCAAGAAACCACTTATGAAATAGTATTGCGCATACCATTCTAAGAGGGATTCAAAGTTTATTGATGAAAACTGGTTTTGGAATGGCTGAGACGCACAAAAACAAAGTAAAACAAAGAGATGTTAATAAAAGGTGGGTCCCACTTTTTATTAGGATTGCTCTGTTTTAGATATATGTCATCCATTTCAAAACCAATTTTCATCAAATAAACATTGAATCCCTTTTGGAATTACATGCTCTTTCACATTTCACGATATGTTTCTCTTTATCTCACCTAAAAACGTTAGAAAGCTGAAGTTGCATACATGTCTCAACCAAAACTATACGATCCCTTTAATATCCATACATGTAGCCTAGTTTCAAGACTGTGTCGACCGTCGATGAAAATTAGTTCATGCTAGAAGCTTTCCAAAATTACCACATGGAAAATAAGTACAGTATGCGTGGCTACAGGAAAGAAGGTATCACAAAACATGACACATGGAGATAGAGCTTACACAGGGAAATCCTGTAGGAACGAACACTAGATGAAACAATTTATGATAAAGCATACTGTAAAAGTGGAAATTTACGCAGTGTTAAAATTTTTGCGCATTTCGCACAACCAGAAACTAGCGCAAAAATAAAAGCATGCAAATATTTTTGCTTGCTATATGTTCCAGTAGTTGATGTTTCGATTCTGTGGAATTAAAAACATGCGAAACTCATCTTACTCAGCCGAGCACGAAAAATCAGTCGCATGAAAATATCCACTTTTACAGAATGTTAGTTAATTATGCTGGTCCTGGGGGGCATTTCATGAAGCATTTTGTCAACAAAAAAAAAATTCTGACAAACTGCTATAAGCTACAGAAATCCTTGCATCTGATTGGCTGAGAGCAAATTTGCCCGAAAAATTTGTCAGACGAAATGCTCATCCAGCCGTGACTGAGCAGAAACTTTAAAATTTCATAACTTTTGAACAGATTGTCCGATTTTCCTTCATGAAATGCCCCCTGGTCTCACACAGCAAACATAATGCAGATTTTTTTTTTTCTTTTTACTATAATAGTCATGTGGCGAGTTTTGGAACTCTACTGCACATTCTGATGAAATAAAATTCACATTAATCACAAGTAGAAATTTCTATCAAAAATAACAATTCAAAATAAAAATTGGCAAATTCCTTTCAAAAGACAAATTTGGCAATCAAAGTCTGTATTGGGAATTTCAATAATTTTCATTTGAACTACATGTATCCATACATGACCTATGTAAAGTTAGAGGCAAAATAGTATGCCCTTGACAAACTACACGCTGTATGACTTTGATGTGTCATTGTCTATATTTATGTCTATATTTGATCAGTTGAGAAGTACAAAGGCTTCCTAAAACTCAGTAACAATGTACATGTGTGTCTGTGCATGAAGTTACTGCCCTCATGCACTGCAACTGCCATTATATGCATTCAGTAAGAAGTCACACGCAAGCTATATCTTGCACACAACATCACTTGTAATACTAGCCCCCTGCCGAATGAAGCCTAACACCCCAAATGGTTCTCAACTGGCAATGTGCATTGGTAGGGGTAGCACAATTTACAACCTACGGGGATCAGACAGACGCGGCGGTAATCCCCGCGATGAGCATGACGCGTGCATGCGATACCCACATCGGTTCAATAACCTCGCTGCGGTAATCATTCGGCATAATTGGAGTCAGTCGCCTCGGCAGTGATTACTGCAGTTGCTGGCAGTTGCCACGAGAACGTCACATCACGGCGGCGGCCGCAACTTATCTTACTCATCCAAGCATGCTCGTGAACAGGGCGAATCTTTTTTTAAGTCCTCAGCTGCCAATGTGAGACCTCTGTACTAAATCATAATTTGTGGCACGTTCCCAACAGACATCTATAGCTCTGTACTCTGATCGAGGGACTCATAACTAAAATAACTTCCTGTAATAATCTAACATATCAATATCAAACCAATTAGCTGTTGGGCCACACGTCTAGCTGTCACTATAACAACTTCATTTGATATGTCAGGTTCATATCAATCAACATTGTTTGGCAACAAGGCTCTTGGCACTGTACAAATGAAGTACAGCCTCTTGGAATTTGTCGACAGGGGATTTGGTAGGCAGTATCAACTCATTGAAGACTATCAAAGAGTGTACTTGGGCAAGTGTCTATGAGAAATGTGTGTTATGTACAGCAAAATCAGCCCATCCTCAAACGGGTTAAGATGGCAGGTGGCTCCATTAGACAGGTGGCAAGTCACATACTAGATTCATCCTTTCGATTTGGGTGGGGTTAAAAATTACTTTGCAGTCTCACAACTCAAAAAAAGGGGGCATTACTTAAAGGTACTGTTTACTTTTGGGAGTGGTGATTTTAAAACATTTTCAAGTTATCACATTTGATGCATACAGTATGTAGGCCCTATAGGTCACATGTATCACAAAACATCCTACCACATATGAACATTTTGCAATGAAGCCTACAACAGAAGGAGGTATTTCTCAATGAACCATAACTAAGATGGTTTATTCTAGGAACAATTTCATTATAACTATTGTTCACATTTTGTATAGAATCTAACAGCACTTAGCATTGATTATATACAGTTTAACATTTTTACATTGGTTGTTTCTATCCCTACACGTAACTCACATTTCAGAACTAATTTGAAGCACTAAGGCTGGGTTTTCACTTCGTCATGTGAATGTGAAAGCCAGAATGATCCATTGATAGTGAGGGAGAGAAGTGAGTGTTCTTGTGAAGCTTCATATATTCTAAGAAATAACACTGAAGTTTGCATTAATGACTGTCCTTCAAGGACAAGTTCACCTTCACAGACATGTGGGTTGAGTGAAAGGAGCAATATTAGTAGAGCACATCATTGAGAGTTTGAGAAAAATCGGACAATCCGTTCAAAAGTTATGAATTTTTGAAGTTTCTACTCACTCAAGGCTGGATGAGAAGACTACTATAGCTTGTGATGTCACGTGAGTATAACGATATAAAGAAAGAAAAAAGAAAATTCAACATATTCCCACTTTTCTCGCATAACAAAAGAACACTTGACTTCTCTCTTTCAGAAGGCAGGGGGAATAATATCACCCTTAACATATGTCAGTAACAAGAAATGTGCACTTAATTCAAAAAGTAAAGTTTTGTGAAATTCTCTTTTTATTTTCTCTATATGGCTGTACGCATTGGACATCATACACTATAGTAGTCTTCTCATCCAACAGTGACTACACAGATGCTTTAAAAATTCATAACTTTTGAACAGATTGTCCGATTTCCCCCAAACTTCCACTGATGTGTTCTACTGTTGCATTCACTCGATCAACATGTATATGAAGGTGGACTTGTCCTTTAAGTCAAATTCTGACTGTACAGATGTTGAGAAATAACTCAGAGAGACATTTGTACATGTAGATTAGCAAGGGTGTTGCAACAGCAACAACAACAAAAATGGTAGCTATCAATCAGGAGTGGTTGTGATTTCAGGCTTAAGGAGAATTTATTACCTGGCTACAGGAGATTTATTTATTGGCAGTAAAAAAAAAAAAAGTCTTGAAACTAGCCTATCTACAGAAGTATGTGTATAGTCTATCAGGCAATTAAGAGTAACACTAAGGAGGTATCATACAGATCAATCAGATCAGATGGACATTATGATCCAGGATGCAGTGTTCACATGACATTCTACTATCCCTCTCTTGCTAAGATCTCTTTTCCACACACTCGTGAGTAATGCGAGTAATTGTGTGAGTCAATTTCTGTGGTGCAATTGTAGCTACCATAGGCAGAGTTCTGTATGAGATGATTCACATACACCAAGTCATCTACCCCCTCCCCCCACCCCCATATGCCCCCATGTGAGTTTGTATCAGTGCTAGTGTGTGTGTGTGTGTGTGTGTGTGTGTGCCCTTTATGATAAGTATTGTCAAACTCCAATTTAACCACTGGAGCGAAGGACACTGTAGTACCTCGCCAACCATCTGTACAGATGTCACTAGTGAGCCACACACTCCAATACACAAACAGTAAAGACAGATGACATTCATGATAGCCATTTTTTTTTTTTGGGGGGGGGGGGGAGGGGCAGGGGCGGGGACTTACAGAACACCAAGAATCATAGAAAGAATATGTTGCCCTTCTCTACTCACTCACACTAACTCGCATTATGTGAATGTCATGCCATTGCTTGCTAATGGACAGACTAAAACTCGGGAGTGAACTTGTCTCTCAATAGATGACAATGGAGATCAGTCACAATGGCAGAATCCAATTTAAATATTTTCGTGGCAGGTGTACGGAATCACCCCCACATAAATGGAGCATCTTTTACTTCCTTTCATCTTGGTTGACAAATGGACATAAAGGAAAAAAAGAACATTTAAAAAATATTGCTTTGAGATCACATGGGGCATTTTCTTTTTTTCAGAATAATATAAAATGTGTGAGAAATATCAAATGTGTGAGATATATCAATTCTGCAGATGTAACAATGTATTGTAGACCTTCTGTTTCGCAGGTACTGGGATTTAAGTGTTATGGGGTTTTTTATTTCAACAATGAACACAAACCATTTCCTGCCCCCCTCCCCCCCCCCCAAAAAAAAAAGAAAAAAAGAAAAAAAGAAAAGATGTTCAGGTGGTGACCAGTGATACAATTCTTCTGTTTTTTGTATGTAATACAAATGTTGACAAAACTGCATTGTATGGAATGTGCAGCTACCTGAATGGCAGCTGGTCAACAAACTTACAATTTACTATCAATCAAAAACACAAGCATTTTAGACAGTGCTGTGGTATCTGCAAATATTGCCAGTTGCAATTATTGGAAAGAGTTTTAAGTTTCATTCTCTGACCTCACATACCAAACCTGGCTTCTACCCATCAAAAATAATAATAATAATAATAATAATAACTACAAAGTGACCATCATTGACCAAAAGATGGTGACTTTCAACACATTCAATACTTTTAAACATATTGATTTCAAGTGAGTATAGAAAGTAATCACTTCTACTGCCAAAAATTCATTAATAATCATGATGTATAATGTTCTTAATATAGCAGCATTTCTACCCCCCCCCCACAAAAAAAAAAAAAAATGCAACAGAGAACACCCTGATGAATGATAATCTACAATTTAAACACAAACATTAAAGGCAATTGATTGTTGCAAAAGTTAGATGTATGTTCCATACAATCTGTGTAGATCAATTGATCAATGCTACAAAACTAAGATAGCAGAAGTAAGCAGCATGCCAAACAGCTGAAAGATTGGGGGGGGGGGAACCCAAGTTAAACACCACTTCACGATAAAAGAATTTCTATTGAAACTAAAGCACCAAAGTTCTCTGGACACTTCAACATTTAAAGGCATAATTTACCATTTGTAGATGAAACAAAAACCCAGCATTAGAAATGTGAACAATAGTTAATAATAAAAATGTTTCCAGACTAAACCATCTACTGTTACAGTTTATTGAGAAAAATGCAGATATCTCCTTTATTTTAGGCTTTATCGCATAAATTGCATATGATAGGATGTTTTGCGGTACAACAGACCTACACATATATGCATTTAGATGTCATACAATGTATCTGGAAAATTTTTTAAATCACTGATCCCAAAGGTAAACGGGACCTTTAACCGTGATGATAAAGCACAGTTGTGCAATAAGTTGTTTGGCACTTCCACTGAAACCTTGTAGCTCTGGAGATGCCCTCAAAAAGTATGCTCATTTCTACAAGTGGCCGCGAAAGTTTCACACTTCTCACATTTCAATCACTTCCTTGTCCCTGATTACACGCGCAAATGAAATTGCACGTTCACCTAAATCGAAAGGCAGACTTCGGCACAGAACAGCCCTATGATTAAAGAAAATTTGAATCCCGTACTTCCTTCTGTTTTGACAGTGCACAGACCCAACAACAATCAGCGACAAGAACAACTTTCAAAAGTATTGCAGACTATTTGGTTACAATTCTCCTACACTTGTACTTCCATGTTTCCACGCACAAATCAGTGCAGCGGAGTATTATGCTTTACACCTTGGTGTAAAACAAACATGACTTTTCTGCAAGAGTTTTTTTTTTCTTATATATTTCATCAAATAAGAATCAACATCCTGAACAAAAGAGTTGCTTCGAAAGAAGTCAAATTTGAATTTATGAGACCAGTAATGACTAGAATAAATTTGTCATTAAAGGACAAGTCTACCTTCATGTACACGTGAATTGAGCGAATGCAGCAATACTTACAAGTATAACACATCAGTGAAAGTTTGAGGAAAATCGGACAATCCGTTCAAAAAATTATGAGTTTTTGAAGTCACACTCGGAGAATGATATAAGGAAAATATAAAAAGAAATTCACAAATTAATATTTTTTGAAAAAATGCACATATCCTCAACATTTCACTGCCTTCTGAAAGAGGCAAGTCATGCACTTTTTATCATGCAAAAAAAGTGAAAATACAATGTATGTTAAATTTTCATTATATCATTCTGCACTTGTGACATCACAAGCTGTAGTAGTCTTCTCATTCAACAGTGTCTGAGCAGAAACTTCAAAAATTCATCTGTAACTTTTAAACAGATTGTCCGATTTTCCTCAAATTCCAACTGATGTGTTCTGCTATTAAATGTTGCTGCTTTCACTCAATCCACACTTCTCTTTAGGTTTGGGTTTCCTTTTTAAACAAGGAAGTCATGCTTTTTGAATGCAAAAACTCATCATCAGAACATTTCATATGATCTCCCAGTAAAACAATGCTACATTATACACCTGTAGGTCATATAATGGATGTTTACAATATCTTGCTTTTAGCACGTTTTACATCCTCATCACCTAAATGGCTTCATGTAACATTCAAAATGACCAACATGACTTTTCTTCAAGTCCGCTAGAGGGCTTCAATTAAATACAAGTTCCTAATACAAATTTGTCAGTTTGCATGCGAACAGCTCAGCCTTTGTCAAAAGCCTTCACCCCGTTGTTGGCACCAACCATTACGAGCGGAAGAAGTAAAAGCGGAGAGCATCAATGCGAAGGCATTTTGCGGATCTGCAAACGTGATTATTATTCATGAGTCGAGCAGCGGATGAACTGGCGTACCACCCGTACTGAATTATTCCGTCACTGAATGATTCAGTTTGTCGCTTTGACCAAAATTGCTAGATTTGCGCAGAAGCCGTCGGTGAGTATCGTTCTTTGAACTGAGCCCCACAGATTGGCTGTGATTAATTTTCATCAAGAAATGCCGATGGCAAAATTCAGTATGAATTAAAACGCCGTGAGCCAAGAAATTTGGGATGGGTCTTGCAAGGCCCTCACGCTCGGGGCATGCCGATCGCTGGCGGTTTTGACACCATCTCAAGCAAAAAATCCTCCACTCGCTTCTCTTTCAGTGAGGGAGCCTTTCACAAAGCATCCCTGCCCTTAAGCAGACAATCATGAAGAACTGTTTCTTGCAAGATGCTGAGAAATCAGCATTAATCATACATTTTCATACACTTACAAAATGTATGTCACACACAAAAGAAATGACCAATGTAACCGGTACAGGTGCTCTCAGTAAAAGTTTCACTAGCATGAGAAGGTACTCACTAGTGTGAAAGGGGTTTGAAAGGGGTATGGAGGTGTGGTGGGAAGGAGAATGGGGTGGATACATTTAGTTTTGGTTGAGATGGGAATACAGGTTTTAACTTTTTGCAATATAATTAGAAACCACAAGATGAATATTAAAGAGCATACAATTCTATGAGGAATTAAAAGTTCATTGATGAAATTTGGTTTTGACATGGCTTAGATATCCAAAAACAAAGTGAAACAAATCAATACTAGTAAATGGTGGGTTCCACCTTTTATTTTGATCTCTTGTTTTGGATGTCTCAATCATTTCAAAACCAATTTTCATCAAGTTTATAAACTTTGAATCACACTTAGAATTACATGCTCTTCCATGTTTCATAGGAGGTTTCTCATTACTTTAAAAAAAAAAAAAAGTTGGAAATCTCAACTAAATCTCAACCAAAACTATACCATCCCTGTAACTGATCATTTGAGTTTTTTCCTCCACTCTTGATTCAGACATTGGAGATATATCATGTACAATAGTCAGTGCTGTACATTGGCACTGGTCAATTACTGTTGGGTCAGTAACATTTTCAGGAATGGAAAAGTAAAAATGGAAAAACTGGGTACCTCCTGGTCCAACAAACAGGTCAGACCAGTAAAAAAAAGTGGGTTGGTGTGCAGCCCTGCAGTAGTACAAGTCTCACAACACACGAGGGCCACCATCACGTCCGAGTATCAAGGTTAGCGATCGATCATTTCCCGTTTCAAATGTTGCTAACAAAACTCGACAACTTCCTCTTCACGGGGGAGTGCCCCCCAGTAGTGTTGGGCACAGGCTCGAAACTGATAAAAAGCGACAGTATCGCTTGGTCGCAAGAACTTCATGGACTAGCACGGACAAATATATCTGAAATTATGGTTTGTCAATTGTACAACAATAGGAGCAATCAATCATGCAGAATTACACATTGTATGCAATTGAATGAAATGTGCTGTACTTACTTCCATGGTAGAAAAATCACATCATCTGTCTTTTTTCTCTATAAAGAGCAAAGTATCGTTTGTTGAGTTTTCAGACTTTGAACATACAGCTACACCTGTACATGCAGACAAATGTGGAAGTAAGGGCACAGTATGTAGAACAACACCTATTGGAGGGGAGATGCTTTGAATACTAGTCTATTTGTATCACACGTCTCAAACAAAGATATATATTCAATTTTCATTCACCAGAAAAGGTTGAACTCCTTGAAAAGCTCCAATTCCCGCATTGTACTAGAAAGTGTTTGTTCAATTTACTAAATACTGTTTCATTAATATATTTTTGTAAACATCTGAAAGCCTGTACAAGAAAACATCCATGACGGACGCATGTACTGTACGTTCTCTTCACTCCTTGAAATAAGCACTGATACTGTAAAACATAACGGCATGAAATTTTCGCAAACTGGAGCCGATGGCCTTTTTTGCGGTATGAAATTTTCGCGAGTTGCCTCTAACATTCAATGCGTATAGTGTAGATAAGAACTTTCACGTGCATTTTAATTTCGCGAATCTTGGCTTTCGCGAAATTAAAATGCACGCGAACATTCCTCATTTTAGAGTATTCTGTTTTAATACATCTCTGTACATGTATATTTTCCTTTATATTTTCTTTATATGCCGCTGTCTGGCAGTCATGTCAAAAACGGTTGTAGTATGCTCATCCCAGCAATGGTTGCACTGTGATTTTAAAGATTCATAACTTTTGAACTGATTGTCCAATTTTCCTCAGACTTCACCGAAACGTTCTACTACAATGTATAAATATTGTTGCATTCACTCAATACAAACTTATTAGGTGAACTTTAATCCTAACATTCACTTCCTGGGTGGGGTGGGGGAGGGGGTGTAAAGGCTATTCCCCAAATTACTGAACTTCTAATTTGCTTTTGACACCTACACAAATTGCACTAGACACAACTGCACAATGGATGGCAAAGATATTGAGCTCACAGTTACGTTTCTCCCCAAACAATAGCCGCACCGGCCCTCTCAATTTTACACCCATGACCTTCGGCTAACAATGGCGTCATGAGTGCACCATGGCAGTTCCCCTCCATTGTTGAGACCCGAGACTCCGGTGCCTTATACCGTGGGTGTGTCGTTTGAAGGGGGAGGGCAATGTATTAAAGGGAGGTGGGAATTGCTCAATCCGTTAGGAGTCAGCACAGCTATGTGTAGTACTTGCCAGTACGGTAGCGCTTGTGATCGATCATCCGACGAATCAAAATTGACCTGTCAAAAAAGCTAGCAATTCCTGCACATGCCAAGAAGATTGATGGGGAAAACCGGCCTGGTTGATTACAGCACATAGGGCCTACTGATTCCCAGAAGTCTTTTACAGGGGAATACCATGTACAGTGTACGGACATGAACTTAATGTTCAAAACAGTGTTCACTCTATAGTGCATAAACTTCACCAATGTGTCACATGTACAGCATGTAGTAAAGTATTTTGTAGCTCAGTGCATGGAATACTCTTCTGATACAGTGAATAAGTGCCTTGGTAATATCTCAAAACCACATGTATGTACTGGTGTTGACTATTTTATTTCAATACAGAAAGGACAGGATATTGGAAAACCATCTTGAACATGCCTACAACGTGTGTGACAACCGCGGAAATTACAAGCTCCCACAGCTGAATACAAACTCTCCATTGTATTATATCAGCCATGGCTATTCAAAATGGGGGAAGCATTCCTTGATTTGCTGTGGGCTGAGAGCTATATAGAGTACCATGATATTAAGCTGTAGCTTCGATACACGAATGCACTTTAGAATCGAGCATGCATAAAAGACTTGCAAATGAAGTGAACTAGTGCACGTAACATGCGGCTCACTTCACACACTTACAAAATATTTGAAATGCACTCTTCTGACTGAAAGCACTTACCGAATCTAGGACTGTGCTGGCTGCATAAGTGCAGTCAATGTCACTGCACCATTACAGCACAGCGCAATACGAGCTTTGGCAGCTCAAGATTGCTGTGTATTATAAAGCACTTGCCCGATTGCCCAGGGCAAGTGAAACTCTGAAGTTGGGCAAGTATTTTGTAATGGGCAAGAAAAAAGTTTTGAAGCCTCCATTTTTTTCATTCCCCCCCCCCCCTTCAAACTAAAAGTCAACCATACAGAAGTCCAAAGATCATGACTGTTATAATGCAGTTAGAACTTCATTTCAGCATCTTTCCAACACATACATGCATGAGGAAATCCCACTGCAATGCAACAACAACACTAGATTGAACCATGTTTGCGTTTAAATACGTGCGAACCAACATGCTGTTTAAATTTAAATGATTGTGTTTTATCAAGCCCTTGACTTACCAGTGATGATCTATATTTCCATTTTCTTCAATCTTTGGATTTTATTTTTTGGGCAAGTAAAATTCATGTTTGGGCAAGTGTTTTGCAACAATCTGAAAGTCTAACTGCCCGACTGGGCAAGTGGCGATAAAAAGGTATGTGTGTGTAGCACCCTGAGCTCCTATAATAGCAGACATTCCATTGTACAGTGAGTGGTAGGTACAAGAAAACTACTGGTACACATTTCTTTATTAATACTACATGTACCAGTGCCATCAACAACTACCAACATGTTCACTGTATCTATAAGAATGAATCAATTTGGGGGACTGCCAATAATAATGATCCAATGATGATTATAATAATAATGATAATAATAATAATAATAATAATAATAATAATAATAATAATAATAATAATAACAACAACAATAATGATAGGTATACATGTACATGTAATAATAATAATGATAACAATAACAGGTATAATAATAACTATACAAATAATAATAATAATAAAATGTATAGCAATGTTACAAATGTACTATGAGATAGCATTACTACGTCATCATTATCAAGTACTCTCTTCCTAGGTTTGAATTTGGAGTTTACAGGTTTTCAATGAGACCGATTTGATGCCATTAAAGGACAAGTCCACCTTCATATACATGTGGATTGATTGAATGTAACAATATGTGACCCGCTACAACAAAAAGGTCCTAAAGTCGCGCACGGTCGAAGCCGTGAAAATCGAGTTTGAAGTCAGAGCATTAGAATTGGTCAAAACTTATGATTTTCTGATTTTGATATATTATTGGAGTCTAACATGTCTTCTATCATCTGTCGAAATTTTGAAGCAAAATGGTGAAAGGAAAGACCAAAAAATAGCGTTTTTCTGAGCCATGTTTTTTGGCGTTTCAACGAAGCAGAAACTGGTTCGAAAATTTGGATTGAGCGCCATAGATAGGTTCCGCCCCTAACGACGACCAGAGTGATCTCATTGGTCAGTTTGCTGCTTGCTGCTAACCGAAGCGTGAAGCTCGCACACTGCCCAGTCGACTGGTGCGTGCGAGCGGGGTGCGCTATGCTCAGCCGCTTCTCACATCCTGGTCACTGATTGGTTTGTGAGGAGACCGCCGACGCTGATGCGCTTGAATTAACTCTTTGGGGGTTGCTAGGGCTTACAAAGTGTACCTTCTATTGTCCAGAGGTGAAAACTGACTTACGTGTCCCTTGATCGCGATTGCGACGAAAGGAAGACTTTTAGGGCGCTTTTCTCGGAACAGTGATTTTCCAGACGTCTCGACATGCTCTCTTTTAAACATCGATATCTCCGCAGCCGATTATTTTCATAAAATGTGTTATATATCAATTTAAAGCAGGAAGATTAGGGGATTATATCATGCAATTTTCAAATAATCGACCTCGCCCGACTTTTGGATCATTTTGTTGTAGTGGGTCACATATTATTAGATCACATCAGTGAAAGTTTGGGGAATATCAGACAATCCGTTCAAAAGTTATGAATTTTTAAAGTATCTGCACAGTCACTGCTGAATGAGAAGACTACGACAGTGTATGATGTCATGTGCGTGCAACGACATAAAGAAAATTAAAAGATAATTTCAAAAAACTTCACTTTTTGAATAAAGTACGCATTTCTTCAACTTGTTACTGACATACAGTATGTTAAGGGTAATATTATTCCCCCTGCCTTCTGAAAGAGAGAAGTTAAGTGTTCTTTTGTTATGCTAGAAAAGTGAAAATATGTTGAATTTTCTTTATTCTTTCTTTATATTGTTGTACGCATTGTGACATCACAAGCTATAGTAACTTCTCATCCAGCCTTGAGTGAGCAGAAACTTCAAAAATGCATAACGTTTGAACAGATTGTCCGATTTTCCTCAAACTCTCACTGATGTGTTCTACTAATATTGCTGCGTTCGTTCAGCCCACATGTTTATGAAGGTGAACTTGTCCTTTAAAGTCATGTGTTGTCACTGCGACACTGCAATGTTGCTTGTCACATGATGATAAGCAAAGAAATCTTCACAAATACCCCAGGATGAAAAACGTGACTTGGGTTGGTTGGTTTGCAAGCTCAACCGTACCACGTGCGGTGCTTCTTCCCTAACTCATCCCAGTCCCATATTACAATTTATATTTTCAACAAGCTGGTCTGGCAAGCAAGATGCAGCCCTAGACCGGATCCAACTTTGCTACCAAGCCATCCAAGAACGCATCTGAAACAGGGCTGGCTATATATGTAGGAGGCAAAATTGTGTGTTGGCAGTATCCCAAACTGTGAAGTTTCAAATTCAAAGCAGCGGTCCAAAAAGTACTGCACTGCTCACATGATGTTGCATCTGGACAAAACAGCCTGAATTAACACAAAGGTGGTACAAATTTAAACCACAGTTTTTCTTTTGAGTAAATACGATTGACAGACTGCGTACACCAACAGACGTCCAGTAACAAACGTGCATTGATATGCGCATGTCAAAGGTACGCTTACTAAGTATTTCACGCTTATTCTATACCATGGTCTACAACACGTAGGTTTAAACCAGGATTACACCACCATCATAAATTTGGGCCAATGTGTTTATAAATGACACCCAGATTGAGTTCCAATACTTGGCTCACACCCTTGAAAGTTTCTGAAATGTGATACAATGTATTAATTTGCACTTTCTAACTAGGCAAAGGATAAACGATCGCTTGATCCTTGAGATAATGGGGGAAAAGGGAAGTGAAGGTTTTACGTTAAAAGCACCACAGACTATGCAAAATGTAAGCTATAGTTTGTAATGACATTTAAATAAAATCCCTTACTGTATTTGGTGCTAGCAAAATCTTTGCACTTAGCTGTTACATACAGTTATCATATTTTCTGGGGAGGAGGGCGGGGATGCATGTACACTTGTACAGTGTGTGTGTGTGTATCACTAAAAAAAGCATTATTTTAAATATTGCAAATATTTTGGTTCAAAAATCTTCAACAATAATTGGAAAATGTCTTTGTACATCAAAGTTATTAGGTATACAGTATAATACATTCATCAGAATACTTAATATTCTCACAATGCATATGTGTTAATTTACTTTTAAATATCTATAGTATTTGGTGAAATCACTTTAAATATCATTGAGAGTATACTGCCATTTTTCTATCACATGGAGACCCTCCTTGCTATATAATCCAGCATCAAATGCTGCATACTGCAGCAGTGAAAGGTCTTGCTTGGTGCGAGAGTGAAATACAGAGCTCTTATATTGTGTTGTGTAGATTTCATACTCTGTACGTACAGTGACTCAAAACCCATCGTGCATGGTCTGAAGCCCAGTGCACAAGCTCATCCAACCAGAAACATTCCTATACCTTTTTATTTTTTTTTTTCTGTATTCATCAAACCCCAAATCCAGGTAATAGAGAAGGACTGTGATTGTTCACATCAATCTGATTACAGAGACTAAGGTCAGCTATCTATTGGCCCTTTAAGGTGCAGTTGGGAGTGCCAGGCACTTTCCGTGTCGAACAGCTGAGCTGGACAAGTAAAGAAGCAACAAGTCTGTGAAACAACTATCTTATCCCTCCCTATGCAGTACTCCCATAAGGCTGCGTTCACATAGAAGTACAATATACTACCGTAAAGTTCCGTGTATAAGACGCACCCGTGTATAAGACGCATCCCTACTTTCGGACCTAAATTTAAAAAAAAAAAAAAATCCACGCAAATATTGCGTGTGTCATACATATTATTTCAGCTCAAAATTTCCATAGAATTCAGCATGTATTTGCTCTATTTTTCGTTTCCTTTTATACTTTCTTTTAACGGTATTCATCGGACATCGGCAAAATATGGAAGACGCAAAATGCGAGACTTGTCTCGGTACTCACTTGCTATTGTTTCGCCTTTCAATCGTGGTACATGTGTCATGCATATCGTACTCATGAGTGTACAGTACGATCTTTGCTGTCATACATAGCAGAGGGTGTCTCGCATATTGACGCATGTCAGACTGGAAGGTTCATTACAAAAAATAAGAAAAACATCAACAAGTGTAGCAGAGGGATCATACGGCGAGACGTACGGTGCGTACGGTAATTACACTCACTGTTGTTTCGCCCGGAGGGATTACCAGTAACATGTGTGTCTCTTGTACCATGCGTGTATGCACAGTGCTAGCCTTTTGCAAAAGGCAGCTCGCTATAATTTCAGCACACGCACACAGAGAGCAATGGACTTGCACACACAGCGCGCAACGGGCAAGCGCGCTACGATCCGATCGCTGTGTGCACGCGAGTCCATTGCAAAAGCCTCTCTGCACCTGCTGCCTTTGCCAAAGGCTTGCTAGCTACTGTAGCTAGCTAGCTACAGTGTAGCTATGCTATCCTAGCTGGCCTCGCGAAATGAAGAGCAAACGAACGACATAGATATGCATGCATGCTTCACGCATCGTTCATATTTACGGTGACATAGTGTCGATCCTACTCCGTATTTTACAGCTTTTGTCTATGGCCATATTGATACTAGTACATTGATAAGTTTTACGGTATCGGTAATTTAGTAATGATACCTGTACATCGTGTATTCCAGCTACTAGGTTGGCTGTTTGTAGCTTGGTAGACTGACATCGGTACTAGCATACAGCAGTGCTGTTACAGCTGTTGTCTATGGCCAGATTGATACATCGTTACTGCATAAGGCCGATCGTAAGTTTATCTCGTATTTGCAGCTTTTGTGTGTGTCCAGATTGAAAGATCGCTCATTTATCCGTAAGTTTTAGTGATTGCTTACCTTCCAAACGTCGATGGGCATACATGGCCCCAAGTTGGCCTTATAAAATTGGGTGTACATGACGGATTTTTTTCTGTGATTCGACTGTACCCGTGTATACGACGCACCCCCGATTTTCAATGTTTTCCGACGAAAAAATAGTGCGTCTTATACACGGAACTTTATGGTATTCGGGTATTCGGGGCTCGTTTTCGAGGGCACGCGAACAGCTTGAATCGAACGATAGGATTTCCTAACATCGGTTCACATAGGAGGGCACTATTCAAAAGTACCGAATAGCATAGAATAGTACAGCATAGTGGGAATCGAGCTTGTTCTATTTTCTTCCAGCGTATACCGTCTCTCGTTTATGAAATAAAGACAATTTTGGTCTGGATTTGCCCTTTAGCAAAAATAAGCATGCAGACTGACATTCTGATGCAGTTTAGAAATTGTTAATAAGATTTGCTGGGATGTAGGAGGAAGAAATCCTCACTGCATGGGATGGTGAGTTGACGGTGCAGGTGATGGTGTATTGGGTGCCCGAATAGCGAATAGCGAATACCGAATAGCAAATAGCGAATACCGTATACAGGGGTCGCACTTAACTTTTTTTTGAACTAGCCCGGCGGACTACTTAGAATCAATTTTGACACTGAAGCAATATTTTGGCTAGCCAGACGGACTAGTAACTTCAGAATTTTATGATTTTTGGCTAGTCCGACGTGATTTTGGGTGGCCAATGGCCAGCGGACCATCGCCAATTTCGAACCCTGGTATACTTCTATGTGAACGCAGCCTAACAAACACCCCAAATTAAGAGTTTTTGACAAGCAATTTTTGTGACGCAATGAGCACACCGCTAATTCTTGTGTGTGGACAAAATAATCACTCACTCTTATGATACACATGAATCGCAATGCAAAAATAATCCCGCTTTATTTTTTTCTCCCTAACACTCGCGACTGTTTGCCCTGCATGCAGCGTGTACAAATGGCCACATTGAAACCCTTAATATTTTTTTAATCCTATAATTGTAACTCAACACACTAGATCCACACACTCTGGTGCACAGGGTCAGGCTCCGGTCACATTGTTTAGGCATTAATTTGGGGATTCAAAGTGCTGCATTCGAAACCGAGTGATTTTTTTTTTTTTTTTTTTGCCATAAAAAAGTTTGTGCGAACGGTGGCAAATAAAACCAATTTGGAAATCAATGTAATTTTATTTAAAACTGAACATTGTACATGTATTGTATAGTATCGCTACACAACACATAGTTTCATGGGTATAGACTGTTGCCAATTTAAAGCCCACTTGTCGAATTGCAACAGCCATATGTCAACTTGGTGCTTATTGCTTATGAGGCAGCTTCAATGATCATAAAAGTCACAGCATTCATTGTACATGTTGTAGTTCATAGTATAGGCAACTCCCATTAACGAAGTCCTCGGGGTCGGCAGTTTTCTTTCATTACGTTGAAATTTAGTGGCCATATGGATATCCCAACAAATAAAGTGTATCAATGGGTGCGTTCGAGCGCTCTCCTAAAGCGAACTGTACCGTACCGTACCTGCGCCAGAGGAGCGCTCGAACGCTCCTAAAGTGTACCGTACCGTACTGTACCGAGCAAAAAGTGGACCACTTCCCGATGTGCTCCAAAAGCGTACCAAAGCGTACCAAAAGTTCGCTGTAAAGCATGCGCATATCTCATACGTCACAATGCTAAGACATTCTCTTTGTTCGGGACAGCTGCAAGTAGTTCAAGCGTCAGGTGGATGAGATTCTTGCTACAAAATGCGTGACCTTTTCTAAATAACTTGTGAGGTATGCTTTCTCGACAAAGTGCTCGAACGCTTCAAATCTCGCACAGTTCGGTACGATACGCTTTGATTCAGTTCGCTTTGGTTCGCTTTAGAGTGCTCAGACGCACCCTTACTGACAATTTTGGGCCCTGAATCCTACTTCCTTGTATCCCAAATTTCATTACAACCATGTTCATTAAAACTGGAGTGCACTGTATTTCCCTTTGTTACAATATCGTACTGATTTTGTGTTCCTAACAATTGTAGGTATATGTAAATAATTTTGTTGTTGGAAATTAAATAAATGAAATTAAATGATGACTGTCATCATCGTGTAATTTACTTTATACTTAAGAGTAAATCAAGATTATCAATGTTTCAATGTACACGTAGTCTCAAAGTGGAACAAGACAAGTCTCATCTCCCCCGCCCCAAATCCAGGGCTGCCAACTCTCACGCATTGAGCATGAGACTCACGCATTTTGGTCCTTTCTCACTCTAAAACTTTATTTTATTTGCATGCATTTCTATTGATCTCACTCATTTTGACTCATAAATTATAGCATTGGCCTATCAATGGGAGTCTCACTCTCAACTAGTTTCCAGTGTTGGCAGCCCTGCAAATCAATCAAAGCATGGTCACTAATGTAGGCAGTGATAAATTATTTCAGTTGAATCTCTGATGGCAAAATTACTGTACATGTATGCCACCTTGTGGAGGCTTCAAACTTTCCAGTCACAAAGAAATGAGAATGGTTGCAGTCACCATCAACTGTGTACAATGTACTCGTCTTGAAGAGTACAATGGAATCCACGGTAATTGGAAAAGTGTGATACACCCCTGTAATACTATCCTTTCCTGTGTGAGGAAATGGAAAACGGTAATGCGTGCTTTTTTAAGGACACATCAATAAAACACAACACCCAATTTTCATATTGTGATTATAACCTGCAATTCAGGGCTGGGAGCTTCACTGGACTGGAAAGTTCTTGCAATACACGTATGCAATGTTTGAAAATTATATATTTCCTCATTTTTACATTTGGCAACAGTCTGCATGCTACAAACACTACATTGTATCACATTCTTGAAGCAATATTGACCATACACAGTACACTGTAATACAAGAACTTGTGAAAGTTGATGTGGGTACAAAAAACAAAACAAAACAAATGTGATCATGAGTGCAATGTATGTGATACTTGGTTTCATACTGAGTGCAAGTGGTCTTATTTTATCTTTGTTGAGAAATGAAAATGATATATTGTACTGTATGCAAAGCAGGTCTCTCACAATTGCACTCCCCATTTGTGTATCATGCATGATCTTTTAATCTCTTTGTTTGGTTTGTACTTGTTTCTCATCAAAAAATTCAAGCTCTGGCAAAAAAAAAGAAAAAAGAGACAAATGTTGAGCCCATTAATCATGCACACTAATGCCTTTTGGACCAGATATCTACTGTACACTGTACAGTACATAAATCACAATTTAAAAAAAAAAAAAAAAAAAAAAAGAGGAAAGATCTTGAGAGCCTCACTGAGCGTAAAGGACAACCACTGCATGAACGAAAACAGTCTGGACACGATCTGGGTTGTCACAATAACCCAGGAATGACAGGAAACCTGCAGATTCCTCCAGCTTCCTGAACTCCCGGTATTGGCATTGGTCAAGGCTCTGACCTGGGAACATGACCTGCTATTAGATTTTACCAACTTGAGCTAAAGTCAGAAGCTGATAGGCCTGCTCAAGAACATGGGATAGTCTAATTGGGCTAGCGTACATTGGGATCAAACTTGACACTTAGCCAACTGACCACAGAGCGTCCAAAATGTACAAGTATACTTTCGACGATGATGGAAAAAGTGGTTACTTAAAGGACAAGCTCACCCAAATATGTTTTGATTCAGTGAATGCAGCAATGAATAGTAGAACACATCAGTACAAGTTTGAGAAAAATCATACAATCCATTCAAAAGTTATGAATTTTGAAAGTTTCAGTGCCGCCATCGCTGGATGAGAAGACTACAGTTTATGATGTCACATATAATGATATATATCTCAAGGAAAATACAAGAAGAATTCCACAAATTTCATTTTTTAATGAAAATCACACATTCCCTTGATGTGTTAATACAATCATTCCCCCTGCTTTCTGAAAGAGGCAAGTCAAGCCCTCTGTATGCTAGAAAAGTGAAAATGTATTGAATTTCCTTTTTGTTTTGCTTTTTTTAAACACTGTTCTTCGTACAAGTATGTTGTATGTGACATCAAAAACTGTACAACTCTTCACATCCAGCCATGATTGTCGCACAAAAACTTCATGGCTTTTGAACGGATTGTCTGATTTTCCTAAAATTTTCACCATGAGTGATGTATTCTACTGATGTTGTTGCAATCACTCAATCCACACATATTTGGGTGAACTTGTCCTTTAAACACTTTATACATTGTACTAGTACATTGTATGAAGGCCTACAGACTGTACATTGTGTTGATCTACTCGTACACGCTCTTGTAGTCTCTTTGGGCAATTGTGGGAAAAATTAGTGAAGGAGCCCTAATATTTAGTAAAGTAAAAATCTTGTGGCAATTCTGTTCTTCTTACAATTAAAGTGAATCACAATGCTAATTGCTATGACTTTTTATTTCATTGTAAAGCTTGCTCTGCACTGCGTCCAGACCGCACTGACACACATATAAATTCCCCTCGTGTAGTAGAACAACTATGTAAAGCTTCACATTGTATATGACATATTACACTTGCCATGTAATTTTATGCAAGATGAAATGTGATACATTCACGTGGGCGTACATGTAGTATCAAAATGCAAAACCACATTCAATGCCATGATTCTTTTCCTGTGTACAAAGCCAGCTAATCTGAGCATGAAGTTACAGTATATATGAATTTGACCTTTGAGGAAAAGCATGACATATCAATATCACCATGTACCACAAAATACCCTTTTGAATTGATCAGTCACATAGACTTGCCAACTCTACCGCTTTTGGCGGTAGGCTACCACTTTTGAAAGATTTCGAGCTAGCACTGCTTGCATAGGCAGCCTGGATTCTACCGCTTTTGCAAACGAAAATCTTGGCAAGTACATGGAGTCACTCTCTACCCTTCTATTGCAATCGTTGACCATTGGCTTGCCTTGACTGAGTGTGCCCAGAACAGGAAGTCTATGGCACACTTGTTGTTTTGTGTTTACATTATACACAGTGTTCATTTTTCTGTGGAACTTTGCTGGCAGATGAACTGTTTTCATTGTGCCTACTGTCTCGAGGTGGGAAGCACGTTAAGAACACAAGGCAAATGACGACATGCCACATGAAAAGCAAATGATAAGCAAAGGCCTTTGTATACCCGATATACAGGCTAAATATTAAGATCTACAATGTCCTTCCTTCTTAAGAATTATGCTATGATTCAAAGTTGTTCATACCTACACATTATACATGTACATGTAGCTTTAACATAGAGTACAGTGTACAGGAAAAATTGAATTGAATTGAATTGAATCGATTGATGGTTGATAACAGTGACTAGTCTTTTACCCTTCCTATTCGTGACTCTGAGGATGTCTTAAAGGAAAATATTAAATATTTGATTCCGAACAGATCTCAAATAAAGACATTCAAAATACTAACTAAAGAAATGAGTGCTTTCACAAGAACAGTCTATAATAAGAAATTATCAAACTCATAAATATTTTTTGCAAATTTTTCTGGCGAGAAAAAATTTTACGATGATTTCACTTGTTTAACTCAATTCAATTCAATCAAAACAGAATACTATAAAAAGTGGAGATTTTTGCAGTGCAGAAGTTTTCACACATTTTGCACAACCAGAAACTGAAATGTGAAGTAAATACACGCAAATATTTTTGCTTGTTATATGTACACTGTACCACTTCATGTATGTAATGTCTCGATTCAGCGGAATCAAAACATCCGAAAACTCATCTTACTCGGCAAAGCGTGAAAAATTACTTGCACAAAAATTTGCACAGTTTAAAAGTACCCACAGCTCCTCAAAGTGCACCAACAGATAATTGCAACCATTACCTTCCAGTGAAAAATCCACGCTCTTCCCTGAAGCAAACAGCCAATGCACCAATGTAGTCTTCCTGTCCTGTATTTTGAGGTACAGTCTTTTGTTGCACGCTCCACTGCCACAAAATGGGTAAGTCCTAGAAAAACTTGGTTTCAGTCTTGGACTCTGGGCACTAGCTGCTTCCTAGAAAATAAAAACAAGATGGGTACATACATGTATGTACCATAGGATAAATATCTATGTGTATACATTCAAGTGCTATTAAAGTGAGCTAACTTGATCTCATATTGAATGTGTCAGTACGGTCCCAGTGCATTTGTGTAAAACATCATTTTGCATCTCCCTACGTATTACCACTATATACATTGTGTAGCCAGATTAACTTTCTAGGAAAACCTGATGTATGGAATTAACACTTTTCAGAATAAACATCATTATATGAATTTCCAAAGACAGTACTGCTCCTTGCTTTTGTCCAACATATGCATGCAGCATACACTTGTAGACCAATTTGGAGAAATTTTCTTTGAATGCCCCAAATAAATTGTTAAACAACAACATGATTGGTAAGGTTGTCTTGAAGTACATGTATCTTGAATGTTACACAGAATGTTTGCAACAGGTGTACTGTACTATTAAATGCAATGCTGCACTGCAGCCAAGCAGCAGAAAAATGATGGTTTTATAGCATCACTGCGGTGTAAAGGTGCCAGCATGCCATACCAAGTACACCTGTATGTGAACAAACTTTTACAGATGTGCAGTAAAGCGCACACAACTACCCACTGTACACATTTTCTAATGTAACACCTACATTGTACCTGTACAAGTTACCGGTAATTGTAAATGGCCTATGGTACATACTGGACAGTACTGTAGGTTGTATGCTACCCTGAATAGCCAAGCATAATTCTGATTCCACTTTACAACCTACAGTGTATATCATGCTTGAGAATACACTTGTTAAAGCATGGCAATGTACAAATGTATTCCTGATTGTTTGATCTGGAAAAGAACATACGAACAATTGCTACAGCAGTAGTTTAGCCAACACATCTTCTGTATTCAACTGCCATGTTATCATGAATGTATCATTTGATATTGGTCAATCAGTTTGGGAAAAAAATTGTCCTTACAGTCATCACAGCAAATTCTTCGTTCATGCGAATTCATGCAATATGATAAATACTACATTGTACCTCATATCATTTTTGTCATACAATTGCTGTTGACACACACAAGAAAGACTGCAGAAAACTGAGAAAATAAAGCTACAATGTAGGCCTACATTGTACATTGTATGGGCAGAATCATCATACAAACAGTGTTTACTTTGGAGATTGTATTCCAGTTTAGGGAACATTCTTCCTAAATTTTAGCAAACCTACCTGACAAGTAAGTGGGTCCCACCACCTCTTTTAGTAGGAAAAAAACAAAAACAAATAAAAACTTAATCATCCTCAACTTTGTCATCACATAGAATTTATCATCATCATCAGCCTGAAAAGATTTTTAATTTTGAGTGATGTACAGATACACTGTACATGCATGTTGCGAATGAGGCAGCTTTCTTCAAAAATGAAAATTGCCACTTGGGAGATTATACATAAATTTGCTGTTGGTTTAGTAGGTGTCCAACACATCAACAGTGTACACTGAAACTGACACCCCTATTGCGCGTAAAGAACAAACTTTCACGCATGCGAATATGCGCAGTGGTTTGCATTCTTAACTGGGGATTTGAAAATGTCCAAATATTACTGAAAAACCCGATAATAAGCAAGATCAACAGCAAAACAATGACACTGTAGATTATAAATGCATTATAGGAAAAGCATTAGGTACAGGTATGCATTTCACATGTATTGTCAATGGAGGGTAGGGGTGTTGGTTTCAAAATACGGCGCAACTGAGCGCGTCAAAATAACAACCCACGCGTTCAAACCAGTTTTATCTTGGAGCATGTACCGCAAATCACATTTTCAATGTGTTCTTGTGAATTTAGAGTATTTTCGCTACATATGAGTAAAATTTCAGGCAAATTGCGAGATATTTTAAGTATCTATTGATATCAATGATAGACTATTGATGGAAAAACATTACACTGTAGGTTAATAGGGTGTCAATGTGCTGGACACCCAACTAGTATTGTACACCCTTTTAATAAGGAGCATGCGTATAGATGTGACCGCAACATCCTGACCCTCGTGATACAACTGTACATCTGTGGTATGTTTATAAGGTGTGATGCCATTGAGGGGTGCATGGTTGAAGTGCCATAATTATTATCAATCAGGGTCCATTTCTGATGTGTTTAGATACTGGTATGTTAAAGTGATACACTGAGATGATAGCACATTTGTGTGAGAGTGACCCCCCCCCCCCCCCCCCCCTGGCCAATATCGTTGCAACACTTGGTGCCCATGCCCTTTTCACTTTCAGCATGCAAATAATGTTTTGCACCACTTGAAATGTAATGTTAGAATCTTAGATGTCTCTATAGAGATCTAGAAATTTCTATCACTGAATTAACTATAAAGTTAACTAGACTATGTGTAGGCCCTATAGAGTCAAATGGCAATGGTATACATACAACTAGACGGTGGTCTACAATTATAATATAATACCCGTTATACCTGTCCTAGCTTTAATTTGAATCATAACATAATACTGTAGATCTATTTTCAATGCGAAAGTTTTGTTCATTTCAGCTATTATTACAATTCACAAACAAGCAGTGCATTTTTTATCTACCAATGGAATGTCAAAAAACTGAGCTCTGTTCTGCTCTGTCAAAAGAACAACATGCAGGGGCACACACACATACACACACACATACACACACACACACACACACACACACGAATAAAGTTGGAGTATCAGTGCAGTTTATATACAGACATACTGTTAACAATACTCGATTATTAACTCAGCTCTGCTCTGTCGCTGTCTCTGGGGTATAGATCTATACTGGAATAGAAACTACAAACATCATACCGACTCGTAAGTCGTTTTCTTCCCAGGCCTGTGGTAGGGAATAAAAATTCAATAAAGAACCGAGCGTTACATGAAGCAAAACACAATTGTTCGTGTAGAAGTATCCGACACGATCCGTTTGTATGAAATCGCCATTGTCAATGCACACATGTGTTGTGCCTATCGCTGGGGCTTCCTTCGCTTGACACAGTGGCACAGTCAGACATCCTGTATGTGGGCGCCTGCCAGTCACCGACACTGTGGTTCTGTACTACCACACAAACGGAACGAGAGAAGCTACAGTAGTTCGTTCCGGAACATTGTTCTCGCTGTAGCAAACAACATCACGATTTAACTGAAAACGTTAAAATATCATACGAATATACAAACCTGGTAAGAAATATTGTCGACGTTATAGAAGGGAAAATCCGTATTATTATCCCGAGAACTCTCCCAGCTGATTAGGGTTGGGCGTCTACTTTCTCTCACCACTACCGAGCGAGTCATACACAGTCATAATTTCATGTACACAAATGTACCGAAAGAGGGCGGTATAGCCAAGCCCGAAACAGTGCCGTATACGGCACTGGCCCGAAATCAAAGTCAACCTAACATAAGCACCTGTAGGGTAATAATCAGAATAAATTATTATCATTTATCTTTTTAGTAAGATAGCACCAGAACGAATTCACATCAGCATGACAAGCAGTTATATCAGATACTGATGGTATGCTAAGTGCGGAATCGAGCTGCCTTTTCATTAATTTTCTAAATGACGAAAGAAGCGAACGAAAACTTGAAAAACTTTAAAAAATTGCTTAGTGCACATACAGATTATTGTTGCTGTCTGCACATATACATATTATATTTCACAGTACATTGTACTAAATTGTACCCTGTACTTTATTGTGGGTAAAATTTAATTTCACTCACTTTATACACGTCAGGCATAACAAAGATATTTAAAACATTAATGTAAAAACACCCCGTAATCAAAGCCATTTATTCACATGAATTTGAAAGAAAAAAAAAAACTGTGGCTAAATAGTTGTTATGGAATCCAGTCCCTGCCTCGTCTGGTGCAATTGAAGCAACCTGCTAAGAAATTGTGAAAAACTCACGCACTCTTACTTGTCAGCTTATGTCCAGGCTGAACCAAGATAGAAAAATTTTCTATCATGCCTGATATATACCTATGATATTGTGATATGACCTCAAATGGGAATTCTATACCCTGAAAAATAATTTGAGTGAATAGAAGCAGAAAAGAAAAAAATGAGAGGAACAGGACAATGAAAATGTCACAAAAATTCTGATGATTCTGATAATAACTGAGAAAGTTTGGATTTTTTGTTGTTGAAGTTCTTACCAATCAAACACAAATTGCCATTTGCTCTGTCTACTGAAGAAATGATAATGCCGGCCCATTGAATGAATTTCCAATTGTACATGAACCCATTACGGGTACATAATCATTGTAAAAGAACTTTTCTACGCCATCCTTGCACGCACAATGAGAGATTTGACGGAATTTGATGTGCAGAGCGACTTGAAAGTGAGCTCACAAGCTACGTAACAGAGTTGCCAATTTGTGCTTCAATGATAAAGACTTTAAAAAAAAATCAGAACTTTCTTAGTTTTGATCAGAATTTACTAAAAATTAAACTGTCCCATTACTCTCAGTTTTATGAGTCAATTTACACAAAATTAATTTTCCGGATGGACTTCCCCTTTAAGAAATCTTTATCAACATCCAAGATTAAGACTTGAGCAAGATCATCAATGCAAAAGTCCCTTGAAGTCTTTGGCCAATTTCTTACAGCTCAACATTTCAGCAATCTATGACATTGTTTGTAGACACACACACACACACACATACGTAGTTACACACAAACATAAGGGATGGGTATCTTCCATAAATGAGGCAACTTGACCAAGTTGAATCCAAAGGGTTCGGAGAAAATCCTTCAACTTAAATGAATTTCGGCCTCCATAATCAAATATCAACTCATTTTTATAAATATCCATCTGGTAGAATTGAAGAGTCTGTTTGCAAAAACCAATAAGTCCATATTTGTCAAATGAAGATATTTGCGATTAAAGGTCAAGAAAAATAAAGAGAATATAAGAAAATTTCTGCTTCTTTTGACGATAACTTCAAAAATGTACCTTTATATGTAGTGACCAATATATCATTTAAAAGGTATTATTTTGTACTTTATGACAGAGACTGTACTTCAAAATCTTCAAAAATGGACTTATCGGTTTTTGCGAACAAACTCTTCAATTTTTCAACACGGCCAATTTTCCAACTTGAGTGAGGTCAACTTTGGTGAGGATGACTGTGGTGTATTGTACACTTACTCACAGAGTCAGCAACTTATTTAATGCACACACAAACATAATGATCACATTAAAATGCACAAAGACAGTTACAGTGTACATCAAACAATGTGAAAAAAAAATATTAAGTGGTATCAGACAATTTATTCACTTTGACTGTTTTCCTTAAAAAACAATAAAAAAAGCTGCACACGTATAAAAAGAAAATGCTTCGAGTCAACATCAGGGCTTGTGATTACGAATTCCTCCAAAAACTTCTGGTATTATGAGATACTGACATTTTGTTGCATTTGGCACTTCATAACTCATTGGGGTTTTGCTTTGGAAGAAACAATAGGGGCACTTCATGACATTTGAGAAATAGAATTCCATTTTTTTTTTCTTGGGGGGTTGTTTATAAATTATACAAAATGAAATACTTGTTGACCAGTGAACTTCTGTGGTTTGGCTTTTGTTTTCAGAGACTTTTTGCACCTTTTAGGTTATTTTTTCTTCATTTTTTAAATTTGTTTATGGAGGATTTTTTTTTTCCAATATGTGGTTTGTGTGAATGAGAATTCTCATGAAATACTATGGAACTCATATTGCAGAGCTGCCAACCTTTGGAAGCACAAATCCGGACTCAGCAGCTCCAAAATCCGTATTTTTCCACCAGAATCCGTAATTTCTCCATCTCCCTCTTTTTGCTGTTTGAATTAAACTCGTCGACATAATGAGGCCTACAGGCTCTAAACAAAACATTACGACACATGCCGAAGTATCGAGCTGGACACCAGCACGATAAAGAATCCAAACTACGCAATGTTCAGCGTTGATTGATTGCTTTCTCGCGCAATGCATGTGTACAAGTGCATGTATGTACCTCCAGAAACTTGCTGGGCTGGTTATGGAAGCTTCCACTATCTAGCAGGGGAGGGGGGATGCTTTCATCTTCTCAAGAAAGATTCTGTGCGAGCGAATGCAAAACTCTCTTCGGTGTTTCCAACTATTGTTTACTATAAAACATAATCATGCGTTGTTTTCAGGCTTTTTCATTTTACTGGATTTTAAACATCAGTATTTTCCGAAGTATTCCAATTTCTTTTACCCTGACTGGAATCGGAAACTCTGCTATAGATGATCGCAAAATTGCCGCGCTGTGTGTGGTTGCGCCAATGTGCAAACACGTGGTTTCACTTTCAAGTTTAAAGGAAAGACCCATGTGCTCCTGCCTAAGAGGTTACTGCAAGTTCGATGGATCGAATGCGCCATAGCTGAGCTGAATGGCTTGTTTACGGTAAACATGGAGTTTAAATTCGATACGAAAAAGTCATTACGTCTTTCACGAGGAAAAACATACAAAACAAACAAACAAAAAACACCTACGAACGAATGTTGATAGCCAAAACTTTGTAAAGTAATAAGCAGTTATGATGAGCGTGAACTGAAATTAATTGTCATGATTTTGCTGTCTAACCAGGTGATGACTGCATCTCATTGGACCTAATCGTAGTGAATTTGTCTGGGCATACGAGACCTTCTAAGTATTTCCGTGATTGCATTTTTAATTGACTGATTACTCGATCCTTTTTTATTGTTCAGGGAACATAAGATATTCGATTAAGTACAATATATTCGACAGTTTGATGTTTCCTACTATGCGCCAAAAGAAAGGATATAGAATCACGATATCTTTGCAATGATTCCTTTAATTCAACTAATGAGCTGGTTCTTCGATCGATATTTCCAGGATACTAACACGCTGTTTATTCCAGCGCGCGCATTCTTTCGTCTGGCACGCACCTGGGTGTGGCACCTGTTTTTGTGGAAATTTCCACAAGGGGAGAGGCCGGTGGGTGTCAAGTTTCTTCGAGCCGAAGAGACTGTGTGTATTCAGTATTTCACAATCTCTTCGCTCTAATTTATTGTCATTCGTGCTTTCCCCTTATTCTTTGCTGATATTGAACATTTAGATTTAACTTTACGAAGGTTGGTAGATCGTGGATCTTTTTGTTGTGAGGTGTATGTAATTTCTTTTTTTATCATCCTTTGGAGGGGAAAGAAGAGTAAGGGGAAAAGAAGAATAAGAGGTGAAATAAGAAGTGAAATAAAACGAACGGCACGTACGCTCAGCATTCACAGTAAGACGTCTTTTTGTACCTGCATACGGTTTTCATCATCACCATCAGACATCACTCATATCATTTTAGCCTTTTCTTATTAACTTTAAGAAACACGCATAGTCCCTCGAGATAAACACCGAGGAAAATAAATAAGTATAACAAATACAAAGTATCAACACCTCCCGACAACACAAATATTTAGAAAAGACAACACACGTCGCTTCGATTCGAAAAAGTGTTGCACGAAAGCGGAGAAATCGCCGTTACGAAAATAACAGTGCGAGACACTTGAAAGAATTACGTTTAAATATTTCAAAGCATAAAGGGAACGGATAAAGTGATATAAAATGGAAGAAATCGTACCAAACGAGGTGTGAGAAACAACAGAAATAGAACGATAAGTTTTGTAGTAAGATTAGGCCCTAGCAAAAGTTTGCAGCACCGAAAGCTACGCGAAAATCAAATAGATCTACACATTGGAAATTCGGTATTACGACGAGATCCTTGAGATCGTCAATAAACGATACAAAACAAGGGAAATTAATTCACTTTGACCTGAAAATAGTTTGTTATAAGTATTCTGTTACATGAGATCTCCTTTTATAGGCCTAGAAATACATCGAGTTTCCACGATACTCGGGAAAGAAAGTTCGAACGCTTTTCACCTGCACATACTGCAGTGCACATCATCAGTACACGAACAGAAACTCACCTCTTCCTTGCAGAAAAATGATGCAATAACGTTACAAAAAACACACACAACACTCTAAAAATCATTTCGTACTTGGGAGGCAAGGGAAAAACGGAAGAAGTAGAGAAAAAGAAGCAGACATTGCACAACGGAGCGCTTCTACCCCGACTCAAAACGAAATAGGGTACTGTCTATAGTGGCAGCTGGCTACAGTGTGTAGCTAAGCTACTACATGTACTCACGCTCCGGTCCCCAGCCGGCCGGCCACACATGGGGATCCCATGGCGATCGATGGAAACATCCAGGGTCCGTAGGCGACAGGGATTCACGCGCGCGAATTTCCGTTCGGTGTACACAGTACGCAAGCAGCGAAATGCGTGTGCGCACACTTTTCTATAATGGAAGCTACGAACACACACGTCGAGTACACAGACACCGACACACACAAATGCGGGCAACCAGGCAACGCGGGCCGGCTGGAGAATGAAACATGTACAGTGTGTAGTCTGCTAGTACAGTGTATATTGCAATTGCTGCATAGGCGATAGGGCATTATCGGAATTTCCAAAAACCGTAATTTTGAGGCGACATTCCGTACTCCCGTAATCGTGATCATTTCCCGTAACAATTACGGGAAATCCGTAATAGTTGGCAGCTCTGAATTATTGGCAACACTGGTTTCTTGCCAAAAAAACCCCAAAACCAAAAACCAAAAAACAAACCCTCAGTTTTTGCTCATGATTGGTAATTGTGAGCCAATGTGCAGTTTTCACACAACTTTCTTGGCTCGATTGTTTGCTCAAAGAGTTGTGTAGCTCTCGCTTGAAAAATTCGGGGATTACTTTTGGGCAATGAGATTTATGTACAAGTAAGAACATTGCATAAAAGTTGGTGACTTGGACTACTGGAGATGATAAAAAAACAAAAAAGCAACAGTGGTAGTCCTTTGTTGTGTTAACATCTAAAACCCAAATACTATGGATTCTTCTTGTAAAACATAAAACAGCTGAAAAAATGATATGTTATGTGGAGATTATGACAGAATACTAGTAGTAGTATTTTACATCAGAGTTCTGAAAATATTATATATGATATGGGCAATATCGACCATAGACAGATGAAATCATTCTGCTAAATAAGCGACTTCCGATATGAAATTGGACCAAACCACAGATCACATATTCTACCAATGTCATAGCCCCATCCATGTGGGTACATTTTCACCCAGAAAAAATGACAGCTTGGTCATATTATCATCATATGTGTAATGGGTACACTGGATACAAGCTGCAACAGAAATTATGCACAGGAAAGATTTTGTCGTTGTTGTTTAAATTCAATTTACTTACATCATCTGTATTCCAATGCACAGTGTCAAGTACTGGACACAAACAAAATATTGATCTTAAATTGCTCCATGCATTGGGGAACACATTTTTGTTATTGTTGTTGTTGTTGTTATTGTTTTAAATCAAAGTCATTATAACATTAATTGCATAGGTTTGAGATTCCACAATGAATTTTCATTGAAAATGTGAATACCAATGTATCTGACACATAGCGTCGCTGCCACAGTTACATTTACACCCAACCTGTAGATACGTAGGTCTTTAATATCATACATATGTACATGTTTTACATTTGAGAAAGTCTCGAGTATTTTATGATGCTGTACATGAGGACCTATACCGGAGTAGGTTGCACCAAGGTGTAGCACACGGAGCACTGATAGAGTCAGGTGCACAGTGAAGAACATAGTGTGTTTGTAGCACCTGCATTGAAAATGTAGCATGCCATGCAAAGTAGGCCAAGGTGGAACTGTTCCCTGTGAAAAAGGGTCTATGCAACCTATATTTCCACATTTCAGTTGGATTTGTCTGTATGGAACACACTGTTAAGTGTGTTTGCAATAATCTGAGTTTTAATAGTTGTACGCAATCCTGTATAAAGTGAAAACCCTTTTGGACATTGTGCAGTTCAGTCCTTTTTCCAGGCAGACCATTCAATCATGACATAGTTGTACACAATCAAAGAATATACATTGTATATACAAAAACTTGTTGACACATGAGACTATCCCATAAAATACTATCTTGTGTTTGAGGATATACAGTGTTTTACGAAACTTCAGTATTTTTCCATGACATCTACAAGTGTATAGCCACTTAATTTCTAAAACAGCTTTGCACACCACAAAATTACATATATACACGTACACACAAGTTTTTGCCACACTAGGTGACAAGATAAAATAATTTCTCAACATTGGACGAATGCAATTGTTATTCGAGTATCTCCATGTTCTCCACCAGCACTGGGCCAGTGTTAGAAGTGAACATTCCGGTTCTAACACTGGTCCATCTCTGTTTCAACCAGGAAAGTTTTGTCAGGAGACATAATTAATTTGAAGAGGAAGGTGGACAATGGAACCAACACTAGTTACTATGATTAACAATTTTTCTTGTCTAATGTCACCAATTCATTCACAAGTGACAGGATGACATAATTCATTCAGAAGTGCACGTAGACCACAATGTTGGTCAGCGATTAAAAGGACAAAGTTTGATGAATGTGATGCACATGACCACTTTTTATTACAATCATCTGCACTGTGCTGAAACCTCAGTAACAGCTGGCTGACAAAATATGCCATTGCCGTAAAGAATGATTTTGTAGAGGCAATCTTGTAGTTTATTAATGAAAGTTACAAAGTATGTGGTATTTGGAATAGATGTGCCCATGAAACCATGATAGCAAAGGATTGATGTCTTCTTTGCACTGCATTAAAAAAACAAAACAAAAAAAAAACCTAACAATAATAATCCACCTGTAAATGCAAAACAGAATAAAACCCCCAAACTATTAGGCTATGATTGATTTCGCCGATAAAACAAATCACAGCACATGATAAATTACATCAATATCATTTGGACATGATGTCCTAACTCAATTTCTTATGGTCTTTAAAAAACAAATGGCATATGGCATAATACTTGGCTTAGAAGTTTTAAAGTTCATGATGAAGTAATTTTCCAATCTGCACACAGGATTTCTTCATATATAAAAAAATAATAATTACATTGAATAGAAAATATAACTAAAAGTGGTAAAATGGGGGAGGGGAGGGAAACATTCAACCATTCATTCCATAAAATCATTTTTTTTTTCACAGACTTGACTAAAAAAGAAAGATTTTTACAGAGACACATGCATAGTGTAATTGCAATCTCAATGGCAACAGTCCTTCAAAAGCTACCAAAGCTCTGAACTTTCTCAACATCCAAAAGGTCATGGGTCACATTTTGGTGAAGTAGAGTGGTGTATTCTTGGGGAGGGGAAGAAAAAGCAACTGCTTCCGAGTCTCTGATGATACAACACCAGACAAGAAAAGTTTATCCAGGCAATCATGCATTATGCAATTGACTGTGAACCACCCATGCCTTGGAAGATTCCTTTCCAGCATGAAAAAGACAATCGACCGCGAACTGCTTACATGGAGAATTGTGACTTAGCTGATCAACTTGTCAAACTTGCACAAGTTCTGAATGCCTCGGGGCCCTATCATGGTCTCTCCTTGTACAAGCACAATCGTCAAAATTTTTTTTTGGCTTTAGATCAATGCGGGCAGTCGCTGACCTAATCCCACGCGTTATCTGACAGAGACGGTGACCCTAGTGGTGTCAGGTTTGGGGAAGACCTCTTGCATCTCACAGCGGCTGGGATCATAGCTCCAGTGTGTCGACGGCAGGGATCTTTGCCACCTCGTAGAACAGCCTGCAATGGAGGAGAGAAAAGAGTACACCATTTGTCAATACTACAAAGCAAGAACTCTCACTGATTGGAGCTGATGGCTTTTCTTGCGGTGTGAAATTTTTGCAAATTGCCACTGGCATTCAATGCATATGGTGTGAACAAGAACTTTCATGTGCATTTTCATTTTGCGAATCTTGGCTCTTGAGAAATTAAGATGTAAGCAAACATTTCTGATTTTACAGTACGCTGTCAGAGACCATTGTAGTTAGGAGAATTCTGACATCAGCAGGGCTGCCAATATTCAAACATTAAAGGTCCTGTTTACCATTGGGAGCAGTGATTTAAAGAATGTTCAAGATACATTTTGATACATATGTTTAGGTCAGTTGTATCACAAAACATCCCACCATATATATATATATATATATATATATATATATATATATATATATATATATATATATACATATATACATATATATATATATATATACATATATATATATATATATATATATATATATACATTTTTTATTTATTTTTTTTTTTTTTGCAATAAAGCCTAAAATATAAGGAGATATCACTATTTTTCTCATTAAACCATGACTGTAGGCGGTTTAGTCTGGAAACATTTTTATACATCCTCGACTCGTCACTGACGTATGTTAACCCTATATAGACTGGGCTATTTTGGTAGCTCGAAAGACTGGGGGGGCCTAAAGGGCCCCCCTTAAGATCTCGGCTGTGGATCGCGTGATCGCCGCGGAAATTTGCACAATGGTAGTGTGCGATGTAATCTACAAGATTGTATATTTATATTTTCCAAAGTAGTCTTTTTTTATGTTATTTTGATTAATTATGCTAATTTATGCGAGAAATCAGACTCTTAAACCTAAATCAGTAAATAAAGCTCCAAAAGTGCTCATTTTTGGTCTAATTATTCTTTGTGGTATTCTTAGCAAATGTACTTGAAAAAAAATTTGGTATCAAAATTAATTTCTTATTTATTTTATTGTTTTATGAATTTCTTGTGTATTTCTCTGTTTTTTTGACCTTTTGTTTTTGTTAGTTTTTTTAACAAAATTTGTGGCAGACACTTTTTGAAGCATAATACTCCTAAAACAAATTAATTTTAGCCATTGAGAGTAAAAATAAGCATATTTATATGAACCATGTGAAAAAACTCAATTTGAATTGACTTTGTACACAAAATCACATTTTTTGAGCCATTTTCGGCCTCACGTGCATGTACATAAAGTTATGTAACTTCAGAACCGTACCCCCGGGGCGTCACAAATTTGGTGTCAAAATGTGCGGGAAACTCGAAAGAAAAAAGTCATAGAGCATCGCGGTGAGAGCATTGCATGTTGCAGAGTAATCGCACGAAATGTTGAGGGGGGGCCTTTTAGCCCCCCCCCCCCAGTCTTTTTAGGGTTAAGGGTAATATTATTCCTCCTGCCTGCCGAAAGAGGCAAGTCAAGTGTTTGTTCATTATGCGAGAAACAGGGAAAATTTGTTTGATTTTTCTTTATATGTTCTTAATATCATTGTACACATGACATCACAAGCTGTAGTAGTCTTCACTTCCAGTGATCATGGAACTGAAACTTCAAAAATTAATAACTTTTGAACGGATTGTCCAATTTTACTCAAGCTTTCACTGATGTGTTCTACAATATGCACTGCATTCACTCAATCCACATTTATATGAAGGTGGGTGGTCTTGTCCTTTAATGGCTCTCAATCTACTATGCCCAAGGTTGGTAGATAGCCACATACTTGAGACAAGTATAAAGAAAACAAATCTGGTGCTGAAGGAGGAAGAAGATAACAGGATGTGACAGATTAGGAGATAAAAGTAAAGAAGGAAAAAAAAAGAAGAGAAGACGGCTGACTGACAGACAAAGGAAAAGTCCATATCCTCATAGACAGGAAACATTTCACAGACATGGAACGAAAGAGACAGAAACTATGGTAGAAAACAAAACCTCTCATACATTATATCAAAGAACTGACCTCCTGTCACCTACTTTATATCATTCTTAAATCATATTCATACCAGACAGTTCTGTTGTCAAATTTTTTTTTTTCTTTTTCTTTTTGGATTTTCTTGTTCATATGATTCCTAGTACAGGTGATTGTCCTAAAAAATACCCCCCCCCAAAAAAAAAAGCAAAAAAAAAAAAAAAAAAACACAAAAACCACAAAAAACTAACAAACAAAAATGAATCAAACAAATAATTGGTGTTTGGTACTATATTCAGCATGACAGTGCTAGTATTTATTTTTTAGTCCATCTCTATTTTTGTATTCTTGATTTTAACAATATGGCAAATGAGCTTTTTACTTCATACGATTCCACTGCTCAAGTTTTGTTCAACTCAACTATGCATGTAACAGATCCAGCTTCATTCATTCATCGTGAACAGCAGGGTGCATAACCTAGTGAAGTGGTCTCGCCTCACATCCAACTGGCCCCCAGGGGAGACCAGTGAGTGCAGCTGAATATGGGCTATCCCGCCATCTTGTCAGATGGAAAATTAAAACAAACACATGAACAAACAAGCAAACAAAGAAACACAGAGGATTTTGCTTGTTAATCATGTGGGGCAAAGGAGAGAGGGACTGAGGAATACTTACGGGTGTGAGTATTTGTTGCGAATGGTGGCAAGTTGTTTGTTGGCTGGTCGGTGGAGCATCGAGTTGAGCTGGAAAATGGTCTGTTTGAGGTCTTCCTCCTGGTAGCCAGAGTAGTGGATCAGGGTGGAGTCCTGTCAGACGGGCAGATGGCAAGACATGAGATATGGTCTCAGGATATACCATAATCAAATTCTTAAAAGGATGGTATAGTTTTGGTTGAGATAGGGATTCAAGTTATTAAGTTCTTGTAAGATAATTACAAACCACATACTAGTATATGAAATACATGTATGAAAGAGTATAAAATTCTAAGAGGAATTAAAGGAAATGCAAATCCAAAAGAGCAATGTGGGTTGAGTGAAAGCAGCAACATTAGTAGAGCATATCAGTGAAAGTTTGAGGAAAATCGGCCAATCGATGCAAAAGTTATGAATTTTTAAAGTTTTGGTGTTGGAACCGCTGGATGAGGAGACTACTAGAGGTTATGATGTATGAGTGGACAACAATATAAAGAAAATATAAAGAAAATTCCACAAAAATTCATTTTTCATGAAAATTACAAATTCCATCAACTTGATACTGACATATGTTAAGGGTAGCAATTATTCCCATTGCTTTCTTAAAGTGGTTAGTCAAGTGCTCTTTCATAATGCTAGAAAAGTATACTTTTGTTAAATTTTCTTTATATTTTCTTTGTATTGTTGTCCACTCGAAAATTCTTGCTTGCTTTATGTATTCATAGTTCATATCTTGATTCCACATAATTAAAAACATGTGAAATTCACCTTAACCTGCCAAGTGCAAAAAGTTATTCACACAAAAATTTCCACCTTTAACAGTATTTTATCTTATCATGTAATTCTGTTTCTAGAGAAACTGAAGGAATATTTTCCTTAGAAGTTGATCATGCAAATTTCCATAACTCCATGATTGTATGTACTTTACAACAACAAAAATAATAACCAAATTACAAAAATTTAATTGTAGTGTACTGAAGCTGTTTCAAAACTAGCAAGGCAACCAAAAAACCTGAACACCTGCACACCTCTCTACAGCCAAAAGAGCATCTGCCATACATACCCACTCTCCACTGCCCTTCATGCGGAATGCGAGTCTCAGGGCCGAGGCGGCCAGAAGGGAGTCGGCTACCGTGATGAAGGTGCTGTCCATGAGGGAGGTCTCCAGGATGAAACGGGCCAGGGTCAGGGTCTCGAGGGTAGTGTGAGCACACTGGGGGAGAAGGGCGGGGCAGGGCGGAACCAAACAATGAAACACCAGTACTTCAGTCATTAAAGTCACTGCTGCAAACATTCATTTTTCAAAATGAGGGACATTCCAAAATGCGCATACATATGTATGAGCACTAAATTGTACAGTCACTGTGAATGTTCATCTCCAGTTGAGATTCTTATATGTGCACTACTTGTAAAGCTGTACATATCTGACTCCCAAATATCTCCCAAGTAAGGCCAACCTTTAAAACACATAGTCTACCTACGCTCCAGTCCCTCTACACCAATGGAGGCAGTGTCAAGAAACAATACCCTTTTGCGATCTTAACAAATTTTCATTTGTAGAGGGAGACAAACTGAAGAAACCCAAACCTGAGCCTTCACCCCTCTGAATAATATCTTTCTTTCATTTACCCTTTTTTTTTCTACATCTGTATTAAAGAGGAAACTGATAGAGGGTACAATCCTCAGGAGATAACTGTATGTTTGAATCAACATACAAACAGTCACTTCATTTACTTCTTTCACCCTGATTTGTCCATATTCTGGAAGAATATACAAAGACACAAAATATTCAACAGGGATGTCAATCCAACTTGTAAGTAAAGTTAAAACTGTTTTCATCTAGGGATTGCAAGATTCTTTGAAATGAAGCTATCATTAGATTTTTAGAAGGAATTACACCATCGTAGAAATTGAATCGTGATCTGAGAACACTGTACTCTGCTGATTTTTCATCAGGCCAAATTATGCATTCCATGAAAATGCTTTTTTTTTTTTTCACTGGTCAGACAAAATCTTAACAACATAAAAACGCATTGCTCAGTAGCCTCTCTGGTGGGTACCTTTGCGTATCTCCTGAGGAAGCGGTATGAGAGGGGTACGCCAAGGTTGAAGTTGACAGTCTTGAGGATTTTTCTCTCCATGCTGGTGAACTGGTCCCTGGAGTAGGCATCATCACAGATGTAGAGGAAGTCGTCGAGGGCTGGAGGAATTCGCTCCTGCAAGACAAATCAATGAAGAAAAAGTCCAAAAATATGGCAATAAGCATGTACAGGTACTGTAACAGGATACATTGTGTACATTTTCCATGCACTTTGATGCAGGATGGTCATTACATTATTAGCAGTGTCTTCTCTTTTTTTTTGGGGGGGGGATGGGGCAAATATGAGACATATATTGAAATTGCAGCTGAAGATACCTCATTCAAAATAAGTCTGACTTCTGTGGAAGGCTGAGTTTTGTCTAGAAAGGCTTCTTCCTTCTTCAGAGTTATTTGAAGTTGGCTTTGCTACACAAAGTGATAAAAAAGGCACAGCAAACTGCGATGCAACACCAGGAAATTTATTCCCTGGCAACACACAAAGAATCATTCAATCATCGAACGCAACAATCGCCCCGACGACTTACGTCGTATTTGCAGGCGATGAAGAGTGAGGTAGCACCAAGAAGCTGCAGAAGGTCCTTCGATATCGTGGCCCTGGCCAGGTACATGTCCGTCAGCTTGACCGCCAGGTACAGCGTCTCGTGATTCAGCTCAAAGTTCTCCTGCACCTCGACCAGCCAGTCCACGAGCACCGCCCTCATGTGGCGGGATATGTCTGTTTGCCGGTCAAAGTAGTCTTCGATCTTGTTTGATTCCTTGAGGTGAAAGAGACAAGAGGTGGTAAGGCTATTGAATACTTTTTTTTTGTGCATTTATTTCTGGAATAGTACTGTAAAAGTGGATATTTTTGTGTTCGAGTAATTTGTGAAGTTGGAAAATCATGGAGATAGGAGAGAGACGTGAAGATTCATGAAAGCAAGAGAGGAACAAAGTCGGCAAACAATGTGGACTATGGAATGCGGAATCAATGGAGAAAGGATGAATAATCCCGCGAAGGAAAGGTAAGTCGAGGAGAGATGAGACCATGTTGAGAGAAGGGAGGGGGGGGGGGGGGGGAGAAAAACAAAACAAAGAGACGAAAGAGAAGAAGAAAAAAAAAGGATGAAATTCAAGAGTAAAGGAGAGGGGGCTTGGGTGGATCCTAGAAATGAATGCTGCAGAGGCTCTTCTTCTGCCAAACAACGATCCGGTAAAGGACTACATACACATGGTGTCACCGCAAATCTTTCTCCCTCATTTACTTCACTATGCAACCTTCAAGCAACATATTGGGCATTTTGTTCATAGTTTCCTGGTCAATAAACAAAATGCAGTTATTTGGATACTGTTGATACAAACTCAACTGTTACAACATTTGATGCAAACAAATAACCATTTTGTTTTACCGATACTGCACTGGCATTTAAATGTCTCATTTGATCTTCAGGAAGTAAAATGGATAAAATATTTTTAACAATCGGGAAATGCTGCCGTGCCTGAACAAGCGTTGAGAGTCACTATGGTAGGTGATAGAGACCAACCTCTTTTTCTTTGAGGTACTTGAAGATGTGTGCTGCGTACGTCGGGGCGAGATGTGGGTCCCCTTCGTTTTCTGCATCGATGTCGACGTAGTCCTTCTCCTCGTCATCTTCGTCCGCATCGGTCTCGATGGAGTCCAGGGAGATGGCTGCCACCTGGAGAGTGAAGGATCAGCAGGAATAGACACTTTATTAGGTTATCTCATCTAGGTTGAAGGCACTGGTGTAGTTACCAAAGACAACAGTCCTTGTGAACTTTGTGACTCAGGAAAGAAGTACCTTGTTTCAGTTCTTTCTGTAGAAAAAATTATGTTTATGTCCAATAAACATTGAACTGTGCTTTGAAAAAGAAAGAGAAAATAATCTTTCTCAGTAGTATCCATTCATCATGTGGATTATATCCCTAAACTGGATCACTTGTACAGATACATTGTATGAAGTGTGGAGGTACTTAGTTCTGTTACAACTCAGTGGTAAAGACATGGCATGGAAACATTGATCATTATCAAATGGTCATGCGGTGAAGATATTGTGACCTTTATTTAATAAGAGCTCTGAAAAACATGTATAGTACTGCAATAGGAGATCAGCCTTTCAGCTGTCATCTATATCCAGCAGTCAAGAGTGACATGGCAGACCAGAATACTTACCGCATCTTTGATTTCTGTAGCTGGAGACTCCTGAGCTAGATTCTTCTTATTTAGTTCCTCCACGGAGAGAGAACTTCCGGAGCTGAAAGTCAGTTGGGAGAAGGAAACTGATGGAGGGTATGCCGAGGAGTTTATCCACTAAAGGCTAGTCTCAAAAGAAGCAAGAACATTGTAGACATAGGGTTTGCTCAAAGGGTGAAAAACCAGCCACACTTGTACACAGTCAATATTAGTACACAATGAACACTTCAACACACATGCAGCAAAAGTACAAGAAATGCTCCAATTATGCCACACATCTGTATGGTCTAATTCCCAATTTTGCACCCATGAAGTATAAAATCAACTTGTCACCTTGGACTGGAACAATCAAAAATGTGACTCTGAATTTCAGGGAAGACTCTTTCATCACGATGGTCCACAACTTAAATATTTAGCATATTGCAGGGTCTGAAAGTGAGAATATATAGCGGAAATTGTGTGCACGGGCATACATCACGAGTACATAGCTCGCAATATTCCAAGACATGTTTCCCGTTGTGCTGCTTACGTTTGATGTTCTGCCTCATGTTTTGGACACACATTTTCTAAGTAGCAATGGTAGCTTGATGTTTCTCAAGTTTGGCGCGTGTTATTTCCACATGTCTGATTGCATCTTATTTTGAGCATGTCCCCAATTCTCCCGGATGTTGCATGGCATGTTGCTGCCTCTTTGAGGATGTTGTTCAAGAATTTGAATATATGTTGCAGCAACATGCTCGAAACCCCTCGTGGACCACCCTGCTTTCACAGTTGTGCACTGACAGTTTCAAAGCAAAAGCACGCAAGCACGTTAATTCTTGTGATTTCACACAAGATCTTGAGTTGCTTCATGCAGGCTTTTGGTATTTGACCTGAGAGTTTTCTGCATGCTTCCTCCTCACAGATGCCCATACGGTCATCCCTATCTCACCTTGTTTCTGGCTTGTCACTTTCGGGCAGAATCTCCTTGACCGCTCGCTGTGTCTCTTCCTGGATGCGCTGCTCCCTCGAGGTAGCATTCTCCTTCAGCTTGGACGATGCCTTCACAGGGATCGAGGACTTGATCGGAGGTTTCTTGGTCAATGCCTTCTTGGCCGGCCCGAGCACATTCTTGCTTGTTAATGCCTGTGCACAGATAGATGGACAGACAGTCATACACATAAATGCATGCCATATTAACCCTAACTAGGCCAGGGGGGGCCTCCGAGGCCCCCCCTCGACGTTCCGCGCGATGTATCGCAATCGCAAAAAGCTATCGCCGCGACGTTTCATGACTTTTTTCTTTCGAGTCTCCCGCATCTTTTGACACCAAATTTGCGACGCCCGGGCGCGCGGTTCCGAAGTTACGCATAAATATGTACATGCATGTCAGACCAAAAATTGCTCAAAAACGTTAATTGGTGTACAATTTCAATGCAAACTGTGCTTACTGGCAAATTTCATAAAAGCATGATTATTTCGGTGTTTTATCGATCAAAATCAATGAATAACATATTTTCTTGTTCGGAGCGATGTCGCGGACAAATTTCATCGAAAAAACAATGAAAAACATAAAGTCGAAAAAACAAAGAAATACATAAGAAATTCAAAAAAACAATAAAATACTTAAGAATTTTTTCTGATATCACAATTTCTTTAAATTACATTTGCTAAGGACACTAAAAAGAATATTTACAAAAAAAATGTGCCTGTTTTGAGCTTTATTTTGTGATTTATACCAAATAGTCTGATTTTATGCATTGTCATGCATAAATTAGCATAATTTAGCATAAATGATGATTTTTTGAAAAATTAACTTCATAGTATATTAGATTACATCATAGGCAATGTGTGTGCCAAGGCCCCCCACTTCTGGTTCATTCATAATTTAGAATTCCCCAATACATACCAAATGTGAGCAGATGGTCTATGTCCCTCATACAAGCACAATTATAGTATAGATTATGGACATTTTTTCAAAATGTCACAGAATGCGGACAGGTTATCATAACTTTAACATCAACAGAAATCCCTTCTAACACTACACCACCATGCTGGATTCCCTGAAATCATAACTTACATTAGTGATGTCACCGAAGGCTGCTCTCTTCTTATTCGGTGCCTGGACGTTATGGCCCAATTCGCTTGATTTCCTCTTGGCTCGAGTGACAATCTGTGTCTTGTCTTCTCGGATCTGAAGGGTCAAATATACAGATTTCAATACTAGATGCAAGGACACCATGACAGAAATAATCACATACTTATAAGCAAATACCGGTGACACATTTGCTCCTCTGACAATTGCTCTGGTCTTATTTTAAATTCCAAGCACTTACGGTTAGGGTTGTGATAGGGCTTTAAGTTTAGTTTGATATGAGGATTAGGAAAAGGACTTGGAGTGTTGGTAGGATTTACTATGTATGTTTGGCTTAGCGTGCAGATATATCATGGAGCAACTGTCACAGAAGCAAATGTCATGGAAATAACATCAGGTTGAAACAATACATGTGAAAAATTGTTCATTTATCCAAACTATGGTTTGATTTCAGTGCATGATCTCATACAAGAGCAAAATATGTGTCCCCTGCACATGAGAGTGTCAATCATGAACTTCAGTATTGGGTGTTTGTGTGGCACAGCGATGTTACGCATTCTAAATTTAACTTATCCACAGGGACCAAGGCCTAGACTTAAAGTACACATGTCTATTCGTATTCCAGCCGTAAAGATCCATAACTTCCTTCAATTTATCAAATCTTAACGAAACTTTCTTGGTCATGTTCTAGTTTGTGCCTTAATTCATTAAAGCTACCTTGAACATGGAAAGAAGTCGCACTGGTCAGTAGGTTTACCTGTGCAGCCACTCCGACTCCATTTCTCCTCATGAGTGGCATGATGGTCTCCTTCTAGACACTGGGAGGGAAGATGTGGTTTCTACCACCAAGTTGTCACCTTTGAGGCTTTGTGTGAAGTGGTTACTGCCTCCAATACGTCAGGTCAAATGCTGTTAAAAAAACCCCAAAAAACAGGAAGGATTATGATTTGCAAACTCAAGGTTAGAACTACTGCTATAGTGCTATGAGTATGACTATGATGCTACAACATCATACTTTTTAAAAGTAAGTTGCTCGTTGCTCTTACTTGAAATTTTGAAAGGAATTTTGCTGTTTATGTGATAATGAAACAGCAATTCATGGGAAGAGTATCAAAATGAGGAAATATGCAAGTCTTGCTATGTGATAATTTACATGAAAGATTAGCTGGTCAGGCTAGGCCCATACTTTTCAGGCCCTACTTTTTACAGCATCACCTAACGTTAGGGACTCCCTTACTACATCGCTACCCGATCCCTGTCACCCAAGGCGTAAGACAAGGCGGGGTCTTGTCTCCATTACTCTACACTACATTCGTTGATGACTTGATGAAGGAGCTAAGAGAGAAGAATCTTGGATGCTCAATAGACGGCCGTTTCTCGGGTGTGGTAGTTCTTGCTGATGATGTAGCACTCATCGCTAACTCTCCAGATCAGCTGCAACAGATGTTAGAGGTCACCTTCAACTACGCGGAGTATTGGCATTACAAAATTAATCCCTCCAAAAGTGCAGTGATTGCTATCAACAATGCTAAGCAACCTACGAGATCATCTTCAGGGTTCGAAATTGGCGATGGTCCGCTGGCCATTGGCCACCCGAAATCACGTCGGACTAGCTAAAAATCATAAAATTCTGAAGTTACTAGTCCGTCTGGCTAGCCAAAATATTGCTTCAGTGTCAAAATTGATTCTAAGTAGTCTGCCTGGCTAGTTGAAAAAAAAAGCTGAGTGCGACCCCTGATCTTGGTGTGTCAATGGATTCATTGTTGAGGAGAAATCCAGTCATCCTCATCTTGGGGTCATTAAATCAAGCTCACGGTATGATCCCACAGACAACATCATCGGAACTGGTCTCCGTACTTTTTATGCCTTGACTGGCTCTGGAACTTATACGGGAGGGCTTATTCCTACACTTGTATCCCAGTTATGGAGGATTTTTTTGTATCCCGAGAATGTTGCATGGCTCATCGACCACTAAATTCACAAAATTGATGCGGCAGAAGTTGGATGGGGCACAGTCCCATCTCTTCAAGCAAGTACTTGGAGTGCCAAAATCAGCTGCTGACGAGATAGTCTATCTGCTCACCAACCTCTTGCCTCTCTCTGCCCAGATATATCTTGACAGATTGTTGCTCCTAGGCCAACTCGCCAGCCTTGACCATAGCCGTTATGAGTTCAGAACATTTTTAGCAGCTCTCAAAGCTCGTACACCTACGGTTCAAGTCCTACAAGAGACTGTGTTGAAATATAATCTTCCAGATCTACATAGCATTGTCTCTACACCACTACCGTACTCAACTTGGAAGAGGTTGACTAAATACAGAGTCTATCAGGCTGTAAAAGACATCTCACCATACAACTTACAAGGAATCCGCTCCAAGTCGTCTCTCAAGTTCTGGATAGATAACGTTCCACCCTCTGCTAATCTCCTATATCCGAAGAACCCCCGTCTCCTATCATCCGTCATGCTTTAATAATTAGAGCCCAATTTCTGTCATCCACATACTTGACACAACTTAGTCTCTACATAGAATCTACTTAGTCTTCCATGTACTTGCCCCCTATGTGAATCTGAGGATGAGACAGTGGAACACTTTGTTGGATCTTGTCCCAGTCTTGTTCATCTCCATCAAGAGTTCATATGCAGAGTCAAGGAATGTCTTGTTGATCACCTGAACTGTCTGGACAGGTATGACTAGAAACTACGTCTATGAGTATGACACTGATTACCCACTGCAATTTTCTCGTGCTTCCGCGTACGAGGACTGCCCCCCGGGCCTCATGAGGCGTGGGGGCGGGCCTCATGAGGCGTGGGGGCGGTCCTCATGAGGCAGGGCAGTCCTCGTACGCGGGAGCGGTCCTCATGAGCGGGTTTCCCGGACTGACCTTTAACCTTTCAACCTTGCCTGCCATCTGTAATCCAAAATAGCCTGCTTCTTCTATCCCTCTTCTTTCTTCATAAAATCCATACTTGTCGTTCTACTTATGTTTAATACCCGATCCCCATTATCTTATCTTGCTGGATTTGCATATCTGGATTCCAGGAATCTCCAAAATAGTGGAGGGATCAGCTAAGAGAGAGAGCTACACGCGTGTGATCAGCAGAGAGAGCGAGGGGCATTATGTAAACTGTACCACAGTCAGTGCAGTGAAATGTAAACGTACAAATATACAATTTACGTGTAGGAGTAGATTGACACGTAAATCAATGGGTTTCAACTCTGTGAATGTTTATAGTCACAACATACGACAAAAACTAGGTCAGAATGAGCTTTTAAGATGAAACATTCAAAACTTAAGCGTGTGGATACCTACCTCAGATGACGAAGTATCACGTTTCTGAGGATTAGAAGGTTAATTTCCGCAGGAAACATGGACTCCGCAGCATTTTTTTTGGATTGCGACTTCACACGAGCTTTCAAATTCGACGCGTTTGATGGGTAGCGTAACTTGTTTGTGAATGCACGTTCACGAAGCAACGTGATTGGACGGTTTTGTGCGGTCACTCAGCTCTAGCTGTGTAGTCTTTGTCGCATACTCCGTATGTGTACTCCACGTTCGTAGGCAGCAAGATTACTAGTACAATGTAGTATAGTAGTAGTATACAGTAGGCCTTATCGGAAGTTTGGTATTGTTTCAGACTTTATTATACCCCGCCTAGTGCGATTGCACGGAGAATAACAATTTATGTCACTTGATGGACTTCAAACATGAAAGGACTTTTATCTTTTTCTTTTTCACTTTTTAAAAAAATTGTACTCCAGTGATGGACATGATAAAATCAAACACACCTAAAAATAAAGGGAACATATATTTTACACAATATCATGCCTTTTTGTGTATACTTACTTAAAATGTAGTATACGTTTTGACATCCAAGCACTTTCTTTTGGAAAACCAATTCCCCCCCCCCCAAAAAAAAAAAAAAAAAACCACAAAACACAACAACAACAAACAAACAAGCACAAAACAACAACATTGACAAACAAACAGAAAATCAAACAAAGACTGTCTGATAGATTGAATGAATGAATAGATCAAGTGATTAATGGATCAAGTGCACATATAAAGATAATAAATACATAAATGAATATGCATTTGGCACATATAAGTAAAGATGAATCAACAAAACAATATCGAATTTCTAGGACTCAAGAAAAAATCAGTCAAGACTGCCATGGAAGTTTGGAGTCTAGTGTGAAACCTAATACAGTATGTCTTTGTAAGTTTGAGTGTCTTATGTAAATTGTAGGCACATGCCTATTTAGGGCTTTAATTTAGTATCAGATTGGTTAATGAAGGGCAATATTTCCCCTCAGCTTTGTTGCATATATTCAGGCTTTGACCGATGTATAACTTTTCTCCCCTTCCCCCTCCGCCCCCCCCCCCCCTCTCTCTCTCTCTCAGGTGGTTCTCAGGCCACATAAGACCTTATATAATGAATTCAATTGTGGCCCGAACAAGAAACGCAGTTATCTGAAATAATCAAAATCATGATCTGATCCATTTTGAATCTATAGTGTCCGATATCTGACCACTAAAGAAACCCTTTAAATTCTGGAAATTTCTTGCCCCATACAGCTCAGTAACTCCTGGTCACCGAGCACCAGTAGTGTCCAGATATTATCTTGAGCAATTTATATCAGTTGTTGCTATCCATGCAGGCGGGCACATGTTCTTAACTGACAAACTTTTTTTTTTTTTTTTTTTTTTAAACAGAAGTGCCACTATAAGTGAACTTGAAGGGGCTGTATAATACAGTACTGGTTGAGCTGGGGATTCATGTTTTTTACATTCCTAAGTGAGATAATGAGAAACCTCTTATGAAATAATAGTTATGAAAGAGCATGTAATTTTATGATGGATTCAATGTTTATTTGATGAAAATTGGTTTTCAAATGGCTGAGATATCCCATAAAGTGAAAATAATAAAAGACTACAGGCCACAACTTTATTAGGATCTCTTTGTTTCACCTTGTTTTTGGATATATCGGTCACTTCAAAACCGATTTTCGTCAAATAAACTTTCGATACCCCTGAGAATTACATGCTCTTTGACATCTTCTGAATATCTCGCAAAACGTTAAAAGCTATAAATCTTCACCTCGACCAGAACTGTACTCACCCTTTAAAGGTATAATTTGAGACGGGGCTTCAGATTTTTAACATTTTGGTATAAGCCTAAAGATAATGAGAAACCACTCGTATGAAAGACACATACAATTCTATGAGGAATTCAAAGTTTCAGTGAAAATCGCTTTTGAAATGGCTGAATATCCGAAAACAAACTGGTCCTGAAAGTTCTGGTCAACTCTCATTAGGACTTTGCACCTTTATAAAATCATTTCAGCCATTTCAAAACCGAATTCTTTTATTTAAAACAAACTTTGATTTCCTTACATGATTGTTTGCTCTGTCAAATGTTTATACTTGTAGTTTCACATTATTTCATAAAAGATAAAACCTCAGGAAGCCCCATCTCAACTAAAACTGAGCTTTACAATGTCCAAAAAGAATCAGCATCTTTTTTGCTTGCTTGAATATTGTAAAGGCTTATTGATATCGTAACACTTTATATTGAAATCAAACTTTTTTTCGCTTTTTTTTCACGGAATTGATTGTCGGTCGAGGAGAAGACGGTTTGTATTATAGATCCTCCTTGTTAATCATTTTCTCTTCTTTTCTTTTTTTTTTATGGCTCAGTAGTCACGACATCCGGTAGGGCCTATTCTTCAGATATTTCTTAATTTTGTGCCTATAGACAGAATGTCCTGCATAAAGTAGGCAATAATGATTGACAATGGATACTTTAAAGTATAATTATGGGAGTATTATCTTCTTTTTTCTTTTTCTTTTTCTTTTTCTTTTTTTTTTTTTTTTTTTTTTACAGGGAAGCGCCGGAGGGGTGGGAAAATGAAGGGTTAACGAAAAAAAAAATTTGAAAAAAATGAAAAAAAAATTGACATGAAAAAGGGCAATGGGATTTACAAGAAGAAGAAGAAGGAGGAGGAGGAGGAGGAGGAAGAGGAGGAGGAGAAGAAAGCACAACTTTGATATGATTAGACATAAAACAAAAACAAGTGTTGTTGTTGGTGTTGTTTTGTGTTTAGTGGCTTTTTCCATTCTCTTTAGAATATTTACGCCTAAAACACTGCACTTTAAATTTCTTTTCCTTTTCTTATTTATCATTTCTTAATCAAACGGACATAGAAAGATAGCCTTTTCGCGGGCACTTTAGATACAAAGCTTAGTGTGCGGTGGAGAACAGGCGTGCTCACTGCAATAAGAGCAGCTTTTGTGTACAAGCAACAAGTACAGTACGTACACGTAGGCTAGCATTTCATTGAAATTTCCGGCGTGGAGGACGGTGGTGCCCCGTGCTGTTCGGTCAGAAGCCACGGACGTAGATCGACCCACCTGTACGCTTCACGGTACCACGTCTCTCTCTCTCAGTCCGACGTATTTCATTTGCCGTGAGTTCTACTTGATAAGTTCTTACTCCGAAAAGTCCACCAACAAATTGATCGACAAAATGCCGTCAGTAAAGCAGACAAACTACTTTGTATATCCGAATGTAATTGGTATGATTGCAGTTACATTAGGTCTCCTTCTAACTGCGGTAAGCTAAGCGACGGTTGGGCAGATATGTTTGTAAATTTTTTGTTGAATTAATTTAAACTTAATTCAGCTCAGATCCTCAGATTACCATTCCCACCAGTTAGGGCCTAAATTTACTATTATAAGTTACTAGTCTAGACCCTTGCCTGAGTGTACTTATGTTGTATAATTTTGTAGTTGTACCTGTATGCACCTGTCTTGTCGAGCACCTAGACCATCGAACAAGCTAGGCATATTTATTGGTCTATCACCTGACCAGATGCCATTTTTTAAAAATAACCAGCGATATCAGTCCGGGAAACCCGCTCATGAGGACCGCCCCCGCGTACGAGGATGGTCCCTCCTCATGAGGACCTCCCCCCTCCTCATGAGGCCCCCCGGGGAACGCCTCATGAGGCCCCCCCTTCACTTCTTATTCATCTCACATCTGACGTATAAATTGTCGCAACTTTGCACGGTGATTTTTTGTTACACACACATGTCCACTATCCATGATGAAAAGAAGAAAAAATCCTGTCTGTTTTTTTTTTTTTAAATCGAGTTTTAATCACCCGATGCAGAGCGCCCATCAAAACACGGGCGCCAACGCGTTCGCACAATGCAAGACTGCCGCACCTAGCGGCCTGATCCGACTAAATATTTTCGATGCTTTTTTCTGCGGCTCTCACCTCTCCGCGCACGAATCAGCCTCGTGAAGCTGAAGTCTGACATCTTTTTACACAAATTCGTAACGAGAAAAATTAAATCAGTACTAACCTGATCTTGTCCATATATTCCAAATTACTATTCCACACTGATAGAGTAGGTGGGTAGATGACATACTCCAGTTTGTTAGCAAAATAATCACTTTGTAGGTATGACGAGTTCACTTTCTTCGTCAATTCCGCCCACGATTCCGCCGTTTGGGCGCTTTTTCTGGAATCATCCCGCGACGCGACGTACGTCGCATACATCACGCATCCAGCACATACTAAGTACCAGACTGGTATGTGCTGGATGCGTGATGTGATGCGACGTACGTCGCGTCGCGGGATGATTCCAGAGAAAGCGCCCAAACGGTAAGCGGGCGGCGGAATCGTGGGCGGAATTGACGAAGAAAGTGAACTCGTCATACCTACAAAGTGATTATTTTGCTAACAAACTGGAGTATGTCATCTACCCACCTACTCTATCAGTGTGGAATAGTAATTTGGAATATATGGACAAGATCAGGTTAGTACTGATTTAATTTTTCTCGTTACGAATTTGTGTAAAAAGATGTCAGACTTCAGCTTCACGAGGCTGATTCGTGCGCGGAGAGGTGAGAGCCGCAGAAAAAAGCATCGAAAATATTTAGTCGGATCAGGCCGCTAGGTGCGGCAGTCTTGCATTGTGCGAACGCGTTGGCGCCCGTGTTTTGATGGGCGCTCTGCATCGGGTGATTAAAACTCGATTAAAAAAAAAAAAAACAGACAGGATTTTTTCTTCTTTTCATCATGGATAGTGGACATGTGTGTGTAACAAAAAATCACCGTGCAAAGTTGCGACAATTTATACGTCAGATGTGAGATGAATAAGAAGTGAAGGGGGGGCCTCATGAGGCGTTCCCCGGGGGGCCTCATGAGGAGGGGGGAGGTCCTCATGAGGAGGGACCATCCTCGTACGCGGGGGCGGTCCTCATGAGCGGGTTTCCCGGACTGATATAGAATAATCTGATCACAAATACTCATACTAATACTACTACTACTACTTCTACTACTACTAAGTACGAGTGTTTTTATGTCCATGTTTTCTTCTCTAGCCAGAAAATATGTTTTTGTCTTTGTATGAAAGTCATCTTGTGCTTAGATTTACAGCACTGTAGGAATTTTGAGTTGAACATTGAAGCATCCTTACGACAAAAGAGTGAAGTGATGTAAATGATTCAAAGCAGGGTGCATGCGTACAGACAAGATCAGTGTAGAAACATGAAAAATGGCCATGTTGATCAGTTTCACTTTTAAACCCCCTATATTATTTCTGCAGCTGTGTACCTTCAAACGAGATATTGTGCCATATGACTACCTGGGTCCTATCAGTGAGTTGGCGTACTTCCTAGCCTACAAGCAACCGGTTGTGATGCGAGCAATGTGAGCAAAATCTCTTCCTGTGCTGTGGACTTCATATTATTTTTACAGAGCCTCAAGGATGCCCAGTGCTTTTTTACATACATTTATGAATTGATCATACTGTGTACACAGTTTCAGAATCTATAGTGATTGGGGTGATGCATAAGACTGTTTTCAAAATTCATACAAAATCACAATGAACAAAAATGATGAATACAGCAGCTTCACATAAGAATGTATGATTTGGTGCTCAAAGGAAGCAGATCAGAAGAAGAAAGCAGTCAGATTGTATAGAGGTGAAGTTGTTGAGCAAGTGGTAGTGTAAGGGAATTACATTGCTGCATAATTGGGATATCTGAGCCTGCTATGTCCTCATCCTTGTTCAGTGTACATGTACAAGTGTATTATGTTTTGTGTTTTTCAGAGTATTGGTTTTTCTGGTCATGTCATCCTTATCTTAAAGTGAAAGCAGTATGTTTCCATAAGTGACAAATTTTCAACAAGTATGATAATGAATTTTCTCTGAAGGCACAATGTAAGTGATAATTTATGAATATTCTTTGTTTTGTAATGCTCCTAAATACATAAAGGTATCATGTACAAATGTACTTTGATCATGTGGGACATGATTCAACTATCAACATTTCTTACAATTCAACCACTCATTTTGAATTTTGTGTGGTTTGTATTTGATAGTTTTATGCTTTTTAGTGCTCAAATCATTCTTTCTCCTTTTCTCTATAGATGCTATACAGCAATATTTATGCATGTCCTGGAAGGTTGCTATGCCTACTACTTGGCAGGGTGAGAAGCAATGTAATTATGATTTTATTGTGATGTGTACAGTGTGTATGTTTATTCACATACTTCCAAAGGGTGTGTACAGTTCTGGTCGAGGTGAAGATTTAGCTTTTAATGTTTTGTGAGATATTCAGAAACCACTCCATGAGATGTCAAAGAGCATGCAGTTCTAAGGGGAATAAAACGTTTATTAGATGAAAATCGGTTTTGAAATGGCTGAGATATCCAAAAACAAGGTGAAACAAAGAGATACTAATAAAGTTGGGGCATGTCGCCTTTTATTATGAGCACTTTTTTGGATATCTCAGCCACTTGAAAACCAATTTTCATCAAATAAACGTTGAATCCTTTTTAGAATTACATGCTCTTCCATATTTCATAAGAGGCTTTTCGTTATCTCACTTAGGAATGTTCAAAACATGAATCCCTACCTCAACCAGTACTGTACAGTCCCTTTAAGATGGCCCAGAAGTATGACTGAACAAGGTTGTATTTAATGAAATACTGTATATGCCGTATATTCATGGAGACGAATCCCCACATGGAGAAGGATATCACGGCCAAATTATTACACATTATGTACAGTGTGTTTGCATTTCTGTTTGTGTGTGTGTGTGTGTGTGCATGAGTGAGCTTTATCTCCACATGTGACGTATTCATGTATTCTTGAGAATTACCAGTAATGTGTTGCATAAAAGAAATTACAAAGGTTTAATTCATTTTCTGATCCTTTCCCCAAACTTCATGCTCCTACTGCTGTAATGGAGGGATTCATAAGTAGGATGGTTACACTACTGGTATAAAAGTTCTCATATTACATTCAGCGCATTTTTTTTAGACACTTTCAGTATATGTGAAATATGAAAACTATCTTCACTTGTCATACATCTGAAGTTTTGCCATCAGAATTGTTTCAAGTACTAGTAGTACATGTATCTCTATTTTATAGGTGACATAAAAACTTAACATCTTGTAGCCTCAGGGTTCTGCAGTCTATAGAATAACCTTATTCATGATGGCAGGTTATTTGTGTCGTTTTATTTTCCACAGGATGAAAGGAATCTCAGGATCAGCTCGGACTAAGTGGTTCATCTTCACTCTACTCTTCGGCATCGTGTCAATGTATCGCCTGTTGCAGTACAATCCCACCCGAGCTCAGAAGAGGGATTGACTCTCAGCCAGAGAACCGGTGGTAGATCATCCCAACGGGAAGAAGGGGGTTGAAAGTTGCCACAAATTGAACAGATCATCAGAGCACAAAGTATTCCACCGAGTTGCCGTCTACACAGAAAGAGAGTTTATCGTGATCATGTTTTAATTGAAGTGTGTTGAATATTCGTTTATCTGTATATTGTGCCTTTCCTTCTTTGATATTATATCTGAGTGTCTATTCGAGTTTGATTTGTTTTGCTCTGAAGCAGGATCTGGTCCCAAAGAGTGCAAGAGATGTGCAAAAGTTCTGTAATGTTCTTTCTGTACTGATGTTTGAGACATTGTGATAGTTTAGAGCTTCATTGTTCTAAAGGCTAAATAAAAGACTCTGAAATCAACCGTGAGACATAAGAGTACAAAATCAGGCCCAAGGCAAGGACATAAGGGGCCCCATAGTCAGTGGACTCTAGGAGATATCCCCCCCCCCCCCTCCCCCTTTGGGAATAGAAATTTTGCAAATTACTAACATAGGTGTGGTTTAGTGATAATACACAGAATTGACAAGAAAATCTGTTTCTTCAACCATACTGAATTTTACTTCCAAAGTATTAAACAGTGAGAGCAGAGATGGCTACCAGACGGATCACGTCAAGGTCTTATAAGGAGAAATATGACATCATAAAATTCATGGAGGCAAACCCCAATGCAAAGAGGAAGGATGTTGCAGCCAAATTTGATCTGAAACAAAGTTCCCTGGCAGATATTATCAAGAAGAGGGACAAAATAATCAAGACCTTTGAAAATACTGATGAGGCATGGAAAGGGACCCGAAAGAGGGTGAAAAGTGGGGTGTATGATGACGTGGCTGAAGTCCTCATAATGTGGGTCCGCCAGCAGGAGTTGTTCACAGGTGCGTCCCCACAAGGCGAAGCACTGCTGGCCCAGGCCAAGGTCTTCGCACAGGAGTTTGGACACAAGACTTGGCCTAGCCCTGCGTGGGTTAAACGCTTCATGAAAAGATATGATATCTCAACCCCAAGCAGTGCAAGCACAGAAGACGAAAACAAGGATGATGATGTAATTGCTTGGAATGAAGAAGTCCTCAAGGACTTATTCAAACGTTACAAACCACCTGATATCTACTGTTGTGAGGAGACATGTCTCTATTGGAAACTGCTACCAGGGAAGTACTGTAATCGCAAGAGGAGTCCCGATGGAAACAGGAAAGCCAGAAAGCACATCACTATTCTGATGTGTGCAAACATGGCTGGCACTGACAAGGTGCCACTGTATGTCATCGGGCAGACGCTTAGCCCCTCTTCATTCAGGAATGTACAATCTCTTCCCGTCGATTACAAGGCATACCAGAGAGGTGTCATGACTAAGACCTTCTTCCGAGAGTGGCTGTACAAAATAGACAGTGCTATGGGTATCCAGGACCGCAAAATTGCCATGGTGTTGGCCTCTTGTCCAGTGCATATGGAAGAAGAACTCCAGAACATTGAATTGGTCCTACTGCCAGACTGCCTGACGGCTGATTTTCTGCCAATGAACAAGGGAATAATTCACTTGCTGAAGCTGAATTACAGGCTCATTCTTTCTTCCAGACTCCTTGTGGCTGCAGAGAGCAAGACACATTTCCATTGGGACCTCCTTGATGCAGTCCTTGCCCTTAGGTCTTCTTGGGCCAAAATCAGCACCCAGGCAATCATTGAGGCCTTCGGAAATGCCGGATTTGCAGCCACAGCCCCTGCTGCACGAGATGCAGAAGCTCCCCCTGTGGACCCCAAATTTGATAAGAAGGAAGCACAGTTCAGGGACTTCAGAATTTTGTGGGACAAGTTGTCCAACTTGCATCCCTGTCTTCCACCCTTGGAGGAGTACGTCGTAGTGGACAATGATGGTGAGTGTCGCCAAAGGCAGAGCCACTGGAACACTCAGCCCTCTGTGAATGGAGATTCAGATGATGGCGAGCTTGAATGGAACACGACTCGGGATTCTCCAACCATTGAAGAAGCCTTCAAGGCGGTCAACGTCATTCGTCTCTTCAACGCTAAAACTCGCGGCCAGCCTCCAGACCTGCGCAAAGAGCTCGACAGCTACGAATCCTTTCTGGTGGGTGAGCTCGCAAAACGTTACCATCAACCGTTGCAAACAGACACCTGAGCAACCATACTTGTGAGAACAGTACCGTGTTTTCTGAGAGAAGATTTTAGGCTGTTGTGTGGCAATACTGTAGTCACTTGAAGAGAGATACATCAGGCTTCACAGTTGCTTTAGATTTTTTTCTCCGGTTATTTACGATTCAAGCCCAAGTGTTCTTCCAGCTAAGTACAGTAAAACCGCAATTTTTTTTTTTTTTTTTAATGCATGAAAGTATTGCAAATTTTGCACGGAGCCCAGATTCGCAGAGGTTAAATGCACATAAAAGGATTTTTCTACACAATGCATTGAGTGCTATCAAGGAGGTTTTATACATGGAGTTCCAACTGGCTGTAATTATTCAAACAGTTGTCAAATTTCTATTGATGTACAAAAGAATTCCACAGGTGCACTTGTGCCTTTGATGATCGATGTTCCAAGCCGCCGTCTTGCTGAGCAATCTGAAGATTCATTTTGAACATTATCATAATGTTGGCCATATTTTGCTTATTCATTTATTAAATGAAATGAAATTTCACTCAATAATAAAGCATGTAAAACAAAAGTCAATTCCATTCAGAAATTTGCGTAAAAGTGTAAATCAGAGCTGTATTATGTGAAAATGTTTAAAACTGTACCATCCTGGAAAGCTGGTTTTATCACTTTTCGACTTAATTTCCCCAAATGAAACTAACATGGAATAATCTTCAAGTATAATTCTTTATTGATAGATATATCAGATTAGTGCCCGCGTATGCCCAGTCGAGTAATTTTCATCTTCATTTCAGCATTTTTTCCTCAATTTCTGTTCGCGCATCCTCGTGTCTGTACCACCTAGCTTTCATAAGAAGGGATAGCGAAAAGTAATTACCATCACAAAGACATATCTTCCTTTGAAAGTGGCTGGTGATTATGCAATGAGACACGAGTCAATTGTCTTCGTATCGGCGCGGCAGATCCCATTTGGCACATGCTTCAAATATTTTTGAGCGGCGGCTTCGAACATAGATCAAAGGGAACAACTCTGTTGTTACTCCATCTCTTCAACCTCCTTGGTGCTATTGACAACTCATGAAAATTTTGTGCTGGGGATGAGGCCATAAGCTGTGATTCATCTAAGTTTCATGTCACAAATGGTTCTGGTTTTACAGTAAGTTCGTACTGCTTCAAAAACAGGACTTGCTTGTGTTGACACAACAGAATTGCTATTGTTACAACACTGTAGTCAAGACCTTGTTTTCTTGTGGGGTTGAATTTGATATTTTTCCATGCCGCAGGGGGAAAGAACTGTACACCTACATGTAAATCAAGCATTACCTGTGATAAAAATGAGTTTGAAAGGAAAATCAAAATGCCTTTTTTTTTCATATTCATTATGGGGTATCATAGAATATCATCTTGCAATGATCAGAATTTAGTCCCACCTATGCTGTTCTGTGAGTCCTTTCTCTATCTGCTTCAATCATAGTTGCAATGGAAATTGTGAACGTTAATGAGGAAAAGATATAGATTCTTCACATTTTGAGAGGAAAAGATTATGTATGCCCTTCTGTAATGCTTACCAAGGGCACTCATTCATTCTCCCATGATAAATCACTGGCACAAATTATACCAAAGTTTGGTAATTTTGTACATGTATTACAAATCTGAATTCCCAGTTGACTTGAAATTACCTCAGTGGTAAAGAGTCATATCTCCTCTATCAAATGATGCCCTCTTTGATGGGGAAAAAAGACAGATTAATTGCAAATTAAAAAGCAATTAAAAAATTTGCAACTCATTTTTTATTTCCTGGGATTGATTTAGAATAAATGGCAACCTTCGACATATTTGCAATTATTTGAGTCCTAACACTCAATAATTATATCATTTGCAATTAATTTTTGCTTTAAAGTCGGGATTAAAACCAGTCGCAAAGTTGCAATTGATTCGGAGAGTTATGATTGATAACAATGCTTTGTAATACGTGGCCCGGAAAGTGGGTGTTTGGTGTCATTAAAAGGCTTGTGTAGTGACAGGTAACATGTACTGTAAAAGTGGATATTTTCACGCAAGTAGTTTTTCGCACTCTGCCGAGTAAGATCTAATTTGCATGTTTTTATTTCAGCAGAATCGAGACATTACATAGTGGCAAATACAACAAGCGAAAATATTGGCGTGCTTTTATTTTTGCGCTCGTTATCTGGTCATGCGAAATGCGCTCAAATTTCCACACCACAAAAATTTCCACTTATACAGTAATATTCTGGCAGTTTCGTGTAGCCTGTGTGTTAAGTCCGTAATCCACTGCATGAAATTGATGCACTCATCTCTTGTGAATGTAAAGATGTGAACATCTCTGATTGTCAGCAATGTTATCTGAAAGCTATTTAAACATTCCAAAGTAAATATCAGCTTCTTGAAATGAAGAATTTGATTGCAAAATGGGTTATAACACCGTTTAAAAAATTTTAAAGTACATTGTAATTTCATCGTCAGATCAAGCAAAATAAAACCTTGTTACGCAAACAAGGATCATTTTTGAAGGTATGATTAAGAATATCCGATACAATTTTTCTTTCTTTGTTTTTAGCAATTTTAATAGCAAATATCTCAAATTAACAAGAATGGAGTTATTTCATTTTTGCAGTCAAACTCTTCAAATTGCCAACTTTATATTTTTGGTTCACATCAGAGAGCCAGGTAACTTCATCATTATTAATGAATATGTACATGGAAGAAGGCGCTTAAATATGACTTAAGTCAGTTTCGGACAGTAGGCATACTATTATCCTATGTGATCATACAATTTACAATATACAATGTAATGCACAATAAATTGTCAGTTTTATGAACATTTTTTGTTTTGTTAAACCTACTTGGACACATGCTGTAAGATATCTTCTTATGGCTGTAAAGAAAAAAAAAGAGAAGTCGTGAAAAGAAACTTGAATTACGATCAGCCTTGCTTAAGTCGACCTCGCAAAAGTCGAATAATCGCTCAAGTCGAATGTCTTTTTAAGTCATCTATTTATATTCTGATTTTAATCCCTCATTTAAGTCGAATTTTCTCTAAGTCGAAGCTATTTCTTCAGTCCAAATAGATTAGCTCAGGCATGGAGGCAAGGTTGACTGAACAAAGTCATTATGGTTTTTACATATTGATTTTAACATTATTAAGTTGTTAAAGATGGATTGGACAATAGAGAATGAGGGAGAAGCAAGAAGGATGATCAATGTGTTTCTGTTTTTTGATTTGTATGTCTCTTTAATAGAATTTGCAATGTGCACATGTCTTTACATTGTGACTGCACAGTGCCAAACAAATCAAGTGTTTTAGTTGAATACGTTGTTCATGTTTATGTGTTCACAGTAAGTGGGACTTCTATATTTTAAGATGCATCATGTAAGAGGGCGTTGAATCAATGATGGTATAATATATTTTTCTGTGTTGCTCGGAAATGAACAAGATGATTTCACAGAATTCAGAGAAAACAATATTCAAGACTTGCCTCAATGACATAACAATATTTTGATTGAAATATACAATGTATAAGATTTTAAAAAATCATTTAATGTGAATGAAATCAGACAAGTACTCAGTACATATCTACCAAAGTTGTGAAAGACATAAGATGATACAGTGCACACCCATTACAGTATACTGTATACGCCATATATTTCGCGAGTCTAAATTTTCGCGAATCGGGACTTCCCGACAATTTCGCGAGTGGTTAGATTCGCGATCATGGAGTTCTCTACTGAATGGAGAAATGTATACGCATGCCATACGTCACAGTCATGTCGGCATTAGAGTCAATATTTTCGTGTGTCTTTAATTTCGCGAATAGCAGCTGACTCGCGAGATTCGCGAAAATAAAAACCTCGTGAAATATTCAGCGTATACAGTAACAATATCCTCAGGGCTGGCAGTTTCCGTTATGCAGGTACACTATGCAGTATCAAAATTTCATTACAACCGAACAGTAAAGTACATGTACATCAAGATACACATAATTATGATAGATGATAACTTTGAGACCTGAATTATTACTTCATTGTTATGAGTTTTGATTTTTGGTGTTTTGTTTTGTTTTTTTAACCATGTTTGTTATAATGGAAGGTACATGTACACTGTAATACATTTGTATTTACAGTTTAAATGCCTTCAGAGGGGTCGTATAGATTTGGTTGAGACCCAACTTCAGGTTTCTAACATTTTTTTGGTGAGAATTCTGATTTACAAAAAACCTTCATGAAACATAAAAGAGCACGTACATTGTAATTCCAAGAGGGATTCAACATTTATGTGATGAAAATTAGTTTTGAAATGGCTGAGATATCCAAAACAGAGCAATCCTTAATAGAAAGATGGGACCCACCTTTTATAAGGATCTCTTTGTTACCTCTGCCAAGGGAGGAGGTTATGTTTTCGTTACCGTTGGTTTGTATGTTCGTTTGTTCGTTCGTTCGTGTGTCTGTGCGCAAAATAACTCAAAAAGTATTGAATGGTTTGGGATGAAACTTGCAGGAAAGGTTGAGAATGACACAAGTACCAAACGATTAACTTTTGGTAATGATCCAAGAATTTTTAGGGAATTTATGAAGGATTTTTGATATTTTGGCAGGTAGAGTCAATAAACTTGGGAGTTCAGGCTGGGCGTATTTGAGGTTTGCATGCGCGTATTTGAGGTTTGCATGCGCGTAGCATACTAAAGTGCGTGCCCTAGTTTCTGCTAGGGTGAGGCACGCCGCGCATCTGAGGGTTTATGACGTAACAAAGGCTTCTATATTGGGGATCTCGGGCAATTTTTCAGTGGGTGGAAATCACTGATCTCCATATGGAAGAGCAAGATCATCGATGGAAAGTAACTGCTTGGCGGAGGTCTGCGCTCTCGGAGTGCTTTTCTAGTTTTACTTTGTTTTTGGATGTCTCAGCCATTCCAAAACCGATTTTCATCATATAAACTCGAATTCCTCTTAAAATGCTATGCTCTGTATTACTAAGTGGTTTCTTGATCATCTCACACAAAGTTAAAAACCAATACATGTACTATATCATCACTTTAACAGTACAATACAGTAGTGTGATGAGAGAAAGTTTACTTAATTGAATCGATGTGTGTGTGTGTGTGTGTGTGTAATAAATTGATTCAGATGTTTGAACGTAAAACTACATACAGTGGACACTCGTTTATAACGAGGTCCTTGGGACTATAAAATTTTGTTTGTTGTACAGTATCAGATATTTTGTTTTATCAGTTGACAATAAACAATAAAAAATACAGTGCACTCCCGTTATAACGAACACACTATACAAATAGTGAATGGTCACGAGTGTAATGGTACAAGATTTCGCACGAGGTGAAAGATAGAGGCGCTCTATTCAACGAGGCGAAGCCGAGTTGAATAGTGCGCCTCATCTTTCACCGAGTGCGAAATCTCGTTCCATTGCATGAGTAAAGACCATACACTATTTGTTTTATACAACACCTCGAACGTCAACAGATTTGGTACTCACAGATTCTTGAATTTAGCACAGAAATGGCAACCATTTTCCGTGAAAGACGAATGAGTAGCCTCACGGTCGCAGTCACTGTATATATGTGTATGTACGTATGTACATGCGCTATGCGAAACAAAGTTGTTTACAAAAATGAGTGACAAAAGTATGCGCTTGTAAGCGCGCTTGTAATTGTTGAGAGCGCGTGGCACATGTTTGTTTATTGTGACATCAGAGCGCGTGCAATAGAACATTTTGGTCAAACCAAAATTGCACGGCAGAGACGTAGACAGCCAGAGCGTGCAGTAGAACGTTTCCCTAAATGTCACGTGATGGGCAATCGACCAATCGGATAGTTACATTCTAAATAGGTGTTGTATAAAACAAAATAAAAATCCAGGTCGTAAAAATTATTGGCTCAATGTTTTTGTATTGTTTGTTTGTTCGGTAATAATGAAATTTCGACGTAACAAAAGAAATTTAACGGGAGTCCACTGTAAAGCAACATTTTTCTTGGGGACTACATGTACAGAAGCTAGTTTGTTATACAGTACAGTATCAGGTGCTATGTTGTATCAGATCTCTTTCTATCAAGTTTTCACTGTGTGTACAGTACATACTGTATGCTGAGCCTGTGTGTTTATCTTGTAACTTTACCTTTCCCCCCCCAGTACTGTAACTTGTACATAAAGTGTACACTGTACAGTCTAGTATTTTCTTTCAAGTGAATGCTAGAGCATAAAACAAACAAACAAACAAGCAAGCAAACAAAAGAAAACAAGACAATGAAAAATTTAACATTTGATAAAACATTTTATTAGGAATAAATTGCAACGTCATTTCAAAACACATAATACTGTTCTTAACACGGTACACTAGTAAACATGGTACAATATTGGAAGTAAATCATAAAATTATACTTTTCCAACCAAGTGGTCCAGTGCCTAACATGGCAGGTACTACATGTAGTAAACAGTCAGTTTAACGGGACCGTATAATTTTGGTTGAAACCTAATTTCAGGTTTGTAACATTTTTTGGTGAGATTATGAGAAACCTCGTATGAAATATGAAAGAGCATGTAATTCCATGAGGATTTCAACGTTTATTTGATGAAAATTGGTTTTGAAATGGCTGACATATCCAAAACAGAGCGATTCTAACAAAGTGTGGGACCCACCTTTTATTACGATCGCTATGTTTTACTTTGTTTTTGGATGTTTCAGTTATTCCAAACCCGATTTTTATCAAATAGACTTTGAATTCCTCTTAAAATGGGACGCTCTGTACTATTTCATAAGTGTTTTCTTGGTATCTCGCAAAAAATTAAAAGCCCAATTCTCATCTCCACCAATACTGTACCATCCCTTTAATTGCCATACAATCAGTATGAGGAATTTGGGCCAGATGTTGCAGCATTCAAGTTGTGCAAGACGATCACTGAAGATAGCTATGACCAAAATTACAACAGGAGGGTGAGCTTAAATCCACCCAATCCAAACAGAACTTGCTTACAGTTGATTAAAATACTTGGAAAAACCAAAAGTGGGTTTGTTTTTTAAAAAACATCCTTGACTCCTTTAGAAGCCTGTAAATACTTGTACCGGTATAAGGAAATTAGCTTCATGGAGAAAAGGACGTACAACTTTAGCTACTCCGGATCATAGGGTAACTCATCATTACAGCTTCACATTGGTATTATGTGTTATCTTACAGCTTATAGACATGTAATTATGAGAAACGATAAAGTGAAAAAAAAATGATTGTTGCTCTCCTAAGAACAAAACAAAACTAAAAATTAAATGCAGTATAGATTACACAGCTTTCATATAGAAACATTTGACAGTTGTATTGCTAACACATATTGAGCTCTTCATTCAAAAGAATAACAAATCTTATTCTGCAACATTTACTTGTTTCCACAAAAGCAATCTGTCATATGAGTTTTCACCATCAGGATCTTTGGCAAGTCTTTGTGATGTGTGTGAGTCTGCAAAATGAACACATTTAAAAAAGTCTTAAAGGGACTGTACAGTACTGGTTGAGGTGGGGATTCATGTTTTGAACATTCCTAAGAGAGATAATGAGAAACCTCTCACGAAATATGAAAGAGCATGTAATTTTAAGAAGGATTCAATGTTTATTTGATGAAAATTGGTTTTCAAATGGCTGAGATATCCAAAAAGTGATAATAATAAAAGGCGACAGGCCATGCCTTTTATTAGGATATCTTTGTTTCACCTTGTTTTTGGATATCTCAGCCATTTCAAAACCGATTTTCATCAAATAAACTGTTGATACCCCATAGAATTGCATGCTCTTTGACATCTCATAGAGTGGTTTCTGAATATCTTGCAAAACGTTAAAAACTAAATCCTCACCTCGACCAGAACTGTAGACACCCTTTAAACAATTTCTTGCGAAAGGAAAAAAAAAAGATATTGTCACCACAGCTGTAACTAGACTAAAAGGGGATATCATCTGAATCAATTCAAAATAATTGGTTTTCCATTGTTGTAAATGGTGTAACATGATAAAGCTGTTAAACACTTCATGCTATCTAAAAAGTAATCTGACTTTGTAACAAAATGCAGTCAGCCATTTATCTTCAACATCAGCAGACATTGGCTCACAACAGATTTGATTTTCTTTTCTTTTCTTTAAAACAGCAGCAACAACAAAAATGCTGCAGATTTGCTTACAAACATACAGTACATGTATTTTGCAATTATCTTTGTAAAACATTCACACAGCACAAATATCGATTTTCTTAGATGGATGTCTTTTACATTAAAAAAACTGTTTTTTCTTCAATGGATGTATTCTATACAAGTAGCATATTTTCAATCATCAACCCCCCTCCCCCTCCTCACTAAGCAGATATTTAACATCATGTCAGTTCTGTGTAAAGAAAACATCAAAAGGACACAGGGACATTTCTGCTTGAATTGACAACTTGTTTCACACACAAAGTTTTGGATCTCGACCCATACCAAAGTGTTCTTATTTCAAAAGTCTTTGTGTACAACTTGTACATCTACATTTCAGGTCAACGAGAACACACTGATGATCAAATCTACAACATCTCAAGAGCTTGCTTTGAGCAGGCTGATGGTGTTCTACATAACAATGGTTTATGCACTCATCAAAGGTTACATATTCGTGAAGATGATCTAACATATGCATGGATTTAAACTTTCCATCACACTTGTTTTGAAAGGAGAATGACACCATTGCAGTTCATCTAAAATACAATTATGGGTTCAGCAGAAAACGTTTACTGAGTACAATATTACATGTACATGTACATGTACTTCAATTGATCACATGCCACCCACAGTGTACTTATGAACACTTGCTAGTGTAAGAGTGCTGCTGTGCAACAGGCCTGGGCCACTGAATTCCTTCAGTGACATTTATGTTGCAATACTTGATTCAAATACCATTGAACCTCATAAAGCGGCTATGGATACACTGTACTGAATCAGACTAAGCAAAATCTCCTGGTATGTTTTAGGGTTGCTGTTTTTTTTTTTTTTTTTTTTTTTTTTTTTTGGGGGGGGGGGTTCATTTTCCTACCTTTGCGCAAAATTAGTTGGTAAATAAGTTTTGAAATAAAGTGCATAAAATCTGCTCAAACACACAAATGGTTCTGAGTGACTGAACACACTGCTCCATGACTTGCTTCAAAGATACAACACCACCGCCCCCCTGAAACAGATGAAATTCACGGGCTAGGATGGTGCATCTACCCAGTGGCGATTAAAAGTGCAGTGATTTTCTGGCTTGAATGACCTTAAAAATGGAAATAAAATGGTCAACTTTGGTGGAGCATTCAGAGAGCCATGGAGGCCCACCCTGCAATCAGAGTTAGACCACCGATAGGAGCTAGTCTGTTCAGGGCTGTGCTTCCTGTCAACGCTGAAAAGTAGCAGGTACCGGAGAAGAGGAGCATTCCTACTGAGATGAGACTTCCAGTCTGATGCATTGGGAGGAAAGAATAAAAGAAGGAAATAGCAATGCTCAACAGTCCACTCTCATTGTACTGTACATTGTAAAAGAAAAATGGGCTATCCTGGGTTTTAGGGGTCTAAATTATTTTGGGCTTCTAACTTCAGCACAGGCATAGATACGGACTATGGAAAGCCAAATAGGGTTAGGGTTAGGGTTAGGCTTAGGGTTAGGGTTATAGGGTTAGGGTTAGGGTTATAGGGTTAGGGTTAGGGTAAGGGTGAAACCATTTTGGCTTTCCATAGTCCATATCTATGCCTGTGCTGAAGTTAGAAGCTCAAAATAATTTAGACCCCTAAAACCCAGATAGTCGAAAAATGATATGAGAATTACAGTGCACTGCCGTTATAACGAACACGGTTATAACGGAATTAAGGTTGCAGTGAAATAAAAAATCCAGGTTGCAAAATCATCGGCTCTATGTTTTTTTATTGTTGATTTGTTCGGTTATAACAAAATTTCAATATAACGAAAGAAAACTGCCAGTCCTGAGGACTTCGTTAACCTTACAATATTTTCTGTATTTTATCCCTCTACAAACCAATATATGACAAAATCTTTATAGGACAAAGTGATGTTTTGGTGAGAGCAAAACAAGAAAGTTGCATGACTTTACTGTGTAAAACTACTGAGTACATTGTACATGACAATGTTTATTACAAATTGTATATTTCTCACCCCAAGGTAAATGTTTGTGTGTATTTCATTGGTTTTCAAACCAAGGTAGAACAAAATTTTGACATAAATCAAGGCGATTTCTCCAGTTCCAAGGAGTTTGTTATCATAAGAGTCTAATTGTAATAATAATGATAATAAACATCATTTATAAAGCGCTTATTACAACGTTTCTAAGCGCTGAAGAAAAAATTGGAAAAATAGATTCAATTATGGAATATATACAAATTGTGATACGATGAAACGCAATACAAGATACAAAATACATAAAATGAACATTGTAAGTTATAACTTATAGAACGAACTTAACATATATACAGACTGCATTGTACAATGTTTAATTTACATGAGAGTGACAACTAACTAGTGATCCAGCAGTAAGATTTTTCTTTTTCAGGATACTCCACACCTTCCAACAGCGGTGCTGGAAACCTTAGTAATATACACATTCAGTGTACAGTAGACTCATTATAAGGAACAGTGATTGTACAATGTAAAAGAGCCTCGTACTAAGACACATTAAAGTTCTAATATAGCTGAGAAGTTCAAAATTGCTCTCTGTTTGTTGTTATCACCAAGATGTGACAAAATCTTGATGCAATCGAGAAAGTTTTTGAAGGGTCTTCCCCCTAGGGAGCTTCCTATGATGATACGAGTTGTCTACTGTAATAAATGGCAAATAGCTTGTGACACATCTCAATTCAAAATCAACAAAACATGTCTGTGTCTTCATCAATCAGACCACATTTTCACTCTTCCGCCCATCATCTTCCTGTCGATGTCTGCAAAGGGAAATGTGTTCAAATCTCCCTTTCCTTCTTCAAACAGTCTGTCTCTCTCTTCCTGTTTATATCAAATCCACCCATCTACAGTTTATTTTGATATCCATCCACCAATGTGTGGAAGTGTGTGTTCAGCTGAATATTTTCTCTGTTTCTCTCCAAACATATTCCATTATAATACCAGTTCGTAAATGCCTTCTTTCCTATATGCAAGTAAGACTTGGCATTAAAATAAATTATTGATGTAAACCCGTACACTTGTATGATAGCTGAAGCAGTCTCACTCACAAGGTCATTATTACAGACTTGGTATGAAATCACAACATATCAGGCTAATACAAGTACATGTATCTCACTCACAAGAGTTGGGTTCCTTGACATGGGAACGGCCAACAGTGCCAGTGTGTGCAAGAAATGGTAGCGGTTCCCCGTGTCAAAGGTCTGAGTTGTCCAGAGATTAAAATTGGGAAGAGATGAAACATCAAATCGGTAAATACAGTCCAATTTAATTGAAATACACATGAACTAGCAATACTGATCTCAGAATTCTTTCCCAGCCTTTTTGACTGTGCATCTTTTGTGTACTGGTCAATACAAGTTCTGTAAAACTAGAAATTTTCCTGTGCATTTTGATTTTGCGAGAGCTAAGATTCGTAAAAGTTCTTGTCATCGCTATATGCATGGAATGCCAGCAGTTGGCAATTCATGAAAATTTCATTCTGCCAAAAAGGCAGAACTTAGCCCCAGTTTGCAAAAATTTCATGCCATGAATATTTCTGATTTTACAGTATTGATGGTATACCTTCCATGGGTGTATGCAAGGGGGGGTCGGGAGGGTCGTACGACCCCCCCCCCCCAAAAAAAAAAAAAAAAATTTTCAAGAGGTCCACTTTTTGTAAAAGACATTTTTTTAGGGCTTTTTACTCTATATAGGCCTACAACAGGAAAAAAAAAAGTGACCAGGTGGTGTTCCAGCAAATTGTCAAAAACCTCGTAAATTTCGTAACTTAGTTTTAGTATGCCATAATTTACCTTATTTCTAAGCTGCACTGCCATGCCGAAAAAGTCACTTTTGTATGCACCAAATTGCCCCATTTTAAGATATAGAATTCAAAAACTCCCTACCGTGGAAGGGGGGACACCCCCCTCCCACACCCTCCCCCCGCTCGGTCGCTCCGCTCCCTCGCAAAGGTAAAGGTCCAAAAATTTTGGTTACGACCCCCCCCAGATAAAATCCTGGATACACCCCTGCCTTCTCATAGTCCATGGCAATTTTTTTTTCTATGGTCATTTGCCTACAGAGGCTATGCTTCTGTTTTTCTTGGATCGCATTCTATCCTTCTTACCTGTATTTATTCTTGATTCACTTTTGGAAAATACAGAACACTTCAATGTCGAAAAAAATCATTAGGGTCTATATGGCTTAATGAAAATCAAATGAACTATTCAGATTGGTCATTTGATATGCAATTGCAAATGAAATACTTGATTTAATTTTGAAAAAGACAGAATATGGCAATGTTTTTAACATAACAACTTAGTGGAAACTCAGTATATTAACAAGATCCTTGGGACCAACACAATTTTTTCTGTATATATTTTGTAATATCAGTAGTCAATAAATAATACAAAACAAGGAAATGAATTCATTGGGACCGGAGAAATTATATCAGATATTTTGTTACATCAGATCTCTTTATAACCTGTTTCAACTGTATTCGTAAAACACAGACACACAGTAAGACAGGAAACATCAATAATGTACCACAAAATCAATTCAACTCCTTCATTATGGTATCTGAATTTCCTACTGAAAATTGTGAGAGAATGATAAATTGAAACGAAATTCCTTGCTATGATGTCTCATAAACTTACATGCTTCACATCTGGAGATTGTCCTTTCATTCCTGGTGAGAAAATCAGATCAGGAAATATACAAACTATGAATAGAGCCAAAAACACTCCCATACTAGTAGTTTAAAGTACTGATTCAAAACATGTGTAATTACCTTCTGCGGCAACATATGAATCTGGATTAATGGTACATGTTGTTGGCAGATCACAATCAAAATTTGGCCCTTTAGTGCACAAATTACAGGCTAAAAGAGTGTCCTGTAATAATCAGCAAGAATGGAAGACAAAATTGTGAAACACTTTAGACCTCTTCATATTTCATAATATGTTGCTAGCACTAAAATGCAGTATCCAAGCAAACATTTAAAGTCAAGCTGGAGCATACGGCTTCAAAACTGCACAAGCTATATTCAAACCACTCAGATCAAATCACTCAAGTAAATTTGAATACCAAATCACTGAGTGTCGATTCTGGTTTGAACATTTTGAGCCAATGTGCAATAAGTGCAGAACCTTGCTGTTGGTATGACATATTAAAAAGTGGGTAGACTCTACTATGACAAATTCTCTTTCAACCCACATGTGCATGCTGTTACCTGTTCGTGTTATCATTACCACAGATCTACAATGTATACTTTACATAACTACAGTATAAACAGCAATGTTGGATTGTTGTCACATCAGTTCATTGAGTTGACCGACATGTCTAATTCCGCGAAAAACTTCTCATTTATAGTAATGACATTTGCTGGGTCAGTTTTTTGAAGCGAAAAACTGACCCAGCAAATGTCATTACTATAAATGAGAACTTTTTCGCGGAATTAGACATAAAATTTGACCAGAGGCCACCACATCCAACTCCGGCAACATCACTGCAGAATCCTCTCTTATCAACACAGTTTCTTCCCAAGCGTTGTTTGCATCTGGAACGGCCTTCCCACATCTGTGGTTTCAGCTCCGTCTCTCGAGACCTTTCGGAGCAGTTTGAAACCACTTACACTCCGATAACCCTCATACTAAGGAGTTTTTTTACTTGCACCATAAGTTTATCTTCTTGCACCAAATGTGATGTTTGTTCCTGTAGTGACACCTATAGCACCCAGTACGACAATACTCTTTGAGAGTGATGTACTTATCGGAAGAAGAAGAATTTACTTGTCGGTCAATTCATTAAGGTGCTGTAGTGTCCTGTGGCTTTACATTTACCATCTCATGTTATCTTTAACATAGAATAAATAGTCTTAGAACTTTAAAATATCTGTCATATTAATCTCCAATCCTAACATCAAAAGGTGTGCATCTACTAGTACTACCAGTACCATTCAATATTGTTGACATTAATCAGTCCATCTCGCTCACGTTCATTCATTAGTTTGCATAAGTTTTTATTGTCATCAGGCCATTCTTAAAACTTTAATATGTTGCTTGGTCTGGACTGGAGCACAAAAGGAAAGAGTAGACTTCCTTATACTGTACCCTCCCCCAATTTCGCCATACCACTCACTCTACCCTGCGCCTGTTACCGTTAATTAGCTTAGTTAGTAGGGATTTCTACGGATGCACACGCGCACACAATACATGTGAGAACAACCGTAATTGACATTACACAAAGAGCAAGGTGTGGGACCGAAGAAAGGAGGATTCGCAAATCGCACACCGTAGACTACTTACCATGCGCTCCATATGCTCCAAGAGCAACAGCTAGAGCTCCTGATATTCCAGCAACCCTCAGGAAAACACCACCTGTTTGGACAAGAGCTGGCATGTCGAAATTTCGTTTTCTCAATTTTTATAAAATTGATTTTTCCTATTTCGTTGTTACGTATACCACTATTTTACCACAAGATGGCGCTGTTGCAACTCGACGCGACACCGATGATTGTCCGAACTAACTCCGAATGGCGCCTCCGAATGTGTCTTGCATGCATGCAGCAGGAGGCGAGGATCGAGAATGCAACGGTGACAGCTCCGGCATTTACCGCGCGCGTACCGGCGGGCGGAGCGTTGATGTTTCCGTGGGATAGCGTCCCTAGTTTCACGGCAGCAGCAGTACGCCTAGACAGAAAGATCCGTCTGTCCGGAGGACTCTTTTGTATTTTGCCATTAACGCCGTCCTCCGTAGACAGACGGAAGGTTGTAGTACCCATTGCTGTGTGGATGTTCTTAACCACTGTCTCTATGGAAAATTGGGTGAGGTACCTCACCCTTCTCGATTGCGTCTAATTCACGGCCCTAGGTCGGCAAATTTAAACTTGAATAGTTAAATCAACTATTCAAGAACAGACTACACTCACCAGATTAATGAATAATCCAATATTTCGGTCGAATTTTCAACGCAAAACACACATCAACCAGCCCGTCGCGTCGTCACGTTCAAACTGCAGAAACATACAGTATGAATCTATTAGCCAATCACATGCGAGGTAGTTTCTACGTGTTTTTTTTACTTAATAAAGTACCTCGCATGTGATTGGTTTACAGATTCAAAATGGCGACTTACAGCTAGCGAACGGCGATGTTGCGATATGGATAAAATTTCTGCATTATAACCGCGTTACTGTGAGTATTTCGATTGCAAAATGTGAGAAATTAACCCCAAATATTGCTGCATAATGTGTCATATCATGTCAAACTTGTTTAAATGTAAAAAAGCTGTCTGTAATTTGGTTTATCGTAACGTTTTATCTGTGCGCTACTGCCACACAGTAGCTGGCATCATTGACTTCGGTCTGTATACGGAGGGGATCCGTGAAGCCAGACGCAGTCTCCGCGGAACATTCCCCGACGGACAGATACAGACCGATCTTTCGGTCAACAGTACGCCCAGCCAGCTACTACTTCACAGACAGCAGGGTTACATAATTACGTTGGCTAGCATTCGAGTGCAATTGCAAGTGTGTTCAGATTTTAAATCGCGAGATCTCCAAATCTAAAATCGCGAGCAATATGACTTCCAGCGACGTGAAGAAACGAGAGAAAAAGTTCAACTTTATGAACATCGATACGAAGGAGTGCCAGACACTAAAGAACACAGACGTGAAAGACCTGCTGATGAAGTGGTAATTATTTGACTCTGTAATTTTGGTGAATGTAAAGCCAAGGTTATGCCAATGCGCCATGGTGGCTGTTATTATTATTCAAAGTAACTTGTTGTTTGTAGATATCTACCTTAAATGGTAAGCCAACTCCCAAACAAACTTAATAAAGTAAAATTGGAGCCTAGCAACCACTCTAGCTAATAATGTCAATGATGTGGCCCTTTTTACTTGCACCTGTCCTTGTATTATAAGCACCGTCTGTCGAGTACTGAAGACTACGAATTAACAGAAGTAACGTTAGAAGTAGAAATACTATAGCATTTATTTGACCAATTTGACCATTGGTCTAAATCTTAATTGTCACGGGTGGTCAAATTTTGTCACGGGAGGTCCAAACTTGATGTAGGTTTTGTTTTGTTTTTTTATACCGAGTGTAGCCTCTAACATGTTATGGTCTAGAAGTCTACTAGTTAGTTTCTGTCCGTCTAACCAGTTGTGTCCTGGATATCATTGACAATGATAATTGGAGGCGGATAGAACCTCTATGTACATGTAGCCTACAAATAATGTACAAAGAGAAATCAGAATTTTATAAATCGTCAAGTAAGTCTCCTTTGTTTGATTAACAATTCATGATTTAAAATAGCAGCATTCAATATACAAAGATGCACAACCATGGCATGAGTACCAGTTGACCAGACAAGTATGTCTAATTCCGCGAAAAAATTTCTCATTTATGATGATGACATTTGCTTGGTCAAAGCGAAAAACTGACCCAGCAAATGTCATTATTAAATGAGAAGTTTTTCGCGGAATTAGACATACTTGTCCGGTCAAGAGTACCAGGTACATATAGTACCAGTTGTTAAACATGGAAAACAAAACACTATGATTTTAGGAAATCAAACATAACTGTTCATTGATGTCTCACATAATGTAAAGACCCTAAAATTGTTGGGTGGGGGGGGGGGTTCTTCTTGTCTTCTGTCTTTTGACTCACAGTTGTTAGAGCTTGTCTTGAAAGAGTCCTGTGAAGTGAGTAGTAGAATGTTTCTTGTGTGATTGTAAAAAGAGAATGATTCCTAATACTATATAGTCCTTTGCTTTACCTATAAATGTGGATAGAAGTTTGAACTGTGCACTTGTCCTGGAAAGATATTTAAGTGACCCTGCATCTTTGCTCTGCCCTCCAATGATCTTCTCTCAAATCTCCTCCACAGGGGAATGAAGGGGCGATTTTGCATGCAGTATTTCAGCTACGACCAGCTCTTCCAAGTCTATCAGAAGGATGATTTCATGCTGGTAAGGGAGCGCTCATCAGCACATCTTCTTCACAGAGACCAAACTTTGGGAAGATCAAGCGAAAAAATGAAACATGGAACCCTATTTCCCTGATGAATCCAAGGGCACCACCAGCATTTCACTCAATTATGCATGTCACAATATCAATTCCTATGAGCATTTGAATGTACTCTTAGAAATGAATAGGAATCAAGAGTCTATGATGCACATGAAACATTCATTTGCAAGATAGATATATGTGCAGCAGGTAAAGTGTCGACTCATGTAGGCCCTATGAACTTTCTGCCAACCACAGATGGCCATCATTTTAAACCTGTACAGAGTGTTGCTGCCAACCTTCCATCCATGTAAGGAGCTGGCAATTATATGAATATTTGGTACTCCTCTTACACTAAGACCCGAATTCACGAAGGTGGTTTAAACTTAAACCATGGTACAAATTTAGACCATGGTCTAAAATAAGCGTTAAATAGGCGTAGCAATACATGCGCGCATCAATGCACTTTTTTTTACTGGATGCCTGTTAGCGTACGCAATCTGTCAATCATATCTACGCAGAAGAAATATACATAAACCATGGTTTAAATTTAGACCACCTTCGTGAATTCGGGCTTATGGGTTTACCAATTATGGGGCAATGTTGTTATCATACGGGAATAGTTGTTACTTCTTGTTGCTGTTTTTGATTTTCAATTTTGATTTCTCTTTGCTCGTCTTGCAGGATTTCTTCCAAGACCCTGTTGTCATGACAACACTCCAAGTCTTGTCAGACAGTGGCACCTGGGGACCAGCAGGTGAATACAAATCTTAAATGTTATGTAATATTCTGTACATGCCATATATTTTGTGAGTTTAATGTTTTTGTGAATCGGGACTTTCCGACAATTTCACTAAGTGGTTAAATTCACAATTGTGGAGTACAGTATTGAACGGTGAAATATATGTGTGCACGTCACATTCATATCAGGATCAGAGTTTTCACATGTTTTTAAATTTGCAAATAGCACCTGTCTTGCGAAATTCGCGAAAATAAAAGCGTCGCGAAATACTCGGCATAAACAGTATTGTTGACTGCCTGTAATATGATGTCGTACTTGCTATCAATATTTATATCATGCATTACCCATTGCCACTCACACAAAGGATTGATTGTACAGAACACGTTATGTGCACCAGAATTCTTGGTGATGATGAATTTTCTTATAGAACTTTCTTGTAATTTTCAAAATGCATATTCATACAATCAAAATTGCTCTATCTTATTCCTGATATTGAGTTATTATTATCTCCATTTTCTGCTTCATGTATATCTCTTCTCTCCATTCTCCTTTCTGCCAACAGGTTTCACTGCGGAAAGAGTCGAAGCCACGCCCATTCCATGTTCTGTGACCTCTATGAACTTTTTTGACCGCCTTGAGGAGGAGGGGCTTGTGCGAGAGGGGGGCAGAATCGTCAAGTGCTTTGATGAGTTCTACGAAGACTTCACCATTTCAGATGAAGTTCGAAAAGTGAGGAAATATTTCCTGTTGACTGTTGCCGCATGAACCCCTATTAAACTGTCTTATACCTGTGTACATAAGAGAGACATGCACAACCTTGTCACTTTGGCACCTCCATTGGCACATGACACGATTTGCATCCCGGTATAGCTTCCTTGGAGCTGCGAATGGGATTACTGCAACAAGTAACAAGTAACAAGTAATTTTTATCTTTATTTATTTATATATCTACTTATTTTTTTTTTTTTTTTTTTGTCCAGCACCTTTGGGAGTATGTGATTTTGAGAGTAAGGAGCCTTTGATTGATTCATATAAATATGAATGCTGCTCCATCATTATCATTATCATCATCATCATTGTCATCATCATCATTGTCATCATCATCATTGTCATCATCATCATTTTCATCATCATCAGCTGGATCCAACCACCACTCATACCTCAAATTGGTTGCTTTGGTTGCTTTGGTCGGTCAGCCTTGTAGAGTTGGGACAAATCATAAATAACCTATTAATGAAGCTAGTACAGTGTATTAATAAAAAATCATGTAAAGACATTTCAACGATCCAACATCTGATGAGTTAACATTCTCTGAGTAAAATGAAGAAAAGACTATGTAACATGCTGATGTCATGTGTATGAAATTCTGTGCCAGAAGCATTTTTATCATGTTTGAGTATTTTTGTGCCTCCATCTGACTTGGGTGCCCCATCCCATTCCATGAAGGTATGTATTTGCGGTGTTATTATTACTGTAGACATCATCATTTGTTTTAAAATGAATTTTGATATTATCAGACACTGTGTTTTCAGAAATTTTGTGCTGACAGTCATGTATATTGCTTTCATCTTGTTTCACATTTTTGCATTCTTAAACAAGTCTCCTGAGTTTCCTTTCTCTTCTCTTGCACTAATCTTTCTAATACCCAACATTTACAATGTATTTCTTTTCGGTCTCTTTCTTACATTATCTCTCGTCTATATTTCAATGAATATTGTAGTTATGTTTTTTTTTTTCTTCTTTTTTTTTTGTCGCAATTATACTTCCTACTCGCATTGTTCTGCAATTTGTGCTATATTGTTGCATAAATTATTTTCATTATATAATTTTTTTGTTACGTAATCATTCAATGAGAGATGATTTCTCTTATTCCTCACCCTTGCCACTCAGATGATACTGCTGGAGGACTCGGATAACTATGAGATTTACTCGGACACGGAGCGAGAGCAGTTCCTCTTTCTTCTCTTCCAGCACCTGTGTCTTGGAGGAGCCGTGTGCCAGTATGAGGACAGCATCACGCCTTACCTGGACACCACCAAGTCGCTGTACAAAGAACTCGTCAGGTAGGTCAAGGGTCAAATCTCTTGTAGACTCATTCCCAGGCTCCTGTCGTATAAAGCTCATATACTATTCATAGCATAGATAACTAGCAGCATTTCTTGGAACAGAAAGGCAGCAGCCTATCAGTTGTGAGGGGTTTTGCATGGCAGTGTTGTAGAAAACTGGAAGAACTTTCTTAATGACCCAGTATTTGTCAATGGTCAAGTTTTAAAATTAATGTCATATGAAACTACAAAAGATCTTTAATGTCAACACACATTTGAGTTTTAAGAGTGAAATTCTGCACACTTTTATTTATGTACCTGCATTTATTTATCTTTTTTTTTTTTTTTTTTTGGGTGGATGAACTTCCACAATTAGAGTTCTGACCATTAAAATTTAAGGAAAATTATTTCATTCATGAGTAAATTTGCCTCCTAGCTGCTGAAAAAAAAAGTCTGAAAAAAAAACCTCCATGTGTTCTCCCTCTCTGTGTGGTTAGTATATACACTCATGTTCTTTGCTTTGAGGAAAATTACCTTTTACCACTCTGTTAATACATCAACTTAATAATTTCCCCTAGCAATAGCTTCTTAACCCTACAAAGTGTTATTTGTTCTACCCCACAGTGTGCAGAAGGATCCCTCTACAAAAGAGTTGAGAATAACGTCCAGTGTTTTCAAAGTGAAAGCTTGGGTAAGTCCACATTTGTTTTGTTCAGTTTTTCTTTCTGTTTGTGATTGCATTGTTTGACATCTTAAGCCTTGTATATGCAATGTTTAGAGTTTTCATTATGTTTTGTGTTGTTCCACTTTGTACATCCCCAGACAATATTAGCATGACACACTTTGTGTATTTCATTGTATATTGAACTTCATTTCAATTGAAAGTCACTGGATGAACTGAGGATAGATGCACCATCAAAGCGACATTTTGGGTATCTATCTAAAGAAAATGGTAATAATAATAATTTTCCCAGCAATTCAGGAATATTGTTCTTGACGTGATATTTTCAAACGTACTAATTTTTATCACCCTTATGCATTTTTAACATTGTGCCAAGGAATATGATCATACATAAATCCTAATAATTGCTTTGCAGTTGCATAAAGTTGTGTTCATTTATAGATTTCATATGTTCCAAGTCTGATATTAATGTTAATTGGGAATCTACAGCATTCAAATGATGGATTAAATTCTCAGACAATATAACATACTTATCTCATGCTTATGCCACATAGCCGATTATACTTTCCTCAGGTTCCAATTCCGAACCAACATGTTTATCTCATCATTTTGATCAATAAAAACAAAGAAAAAAAATGAGAAATGTGTGGTTTTTCTTCTCTTCAGGACAAAGACGATTACCAGTTCTACCCCAGCGACAAAGACCACCGCCAGACATTTGCGTACTTCGTCATCGATCCCCTGAAGCGCCATGTCACTGTCTTCTACCACCTCTTTGGCAGCGGCATCTTCACGTGATGATAGCCCCACCTCTGGTTCTCCACATGCACCTGCCGTGATGTTCAGATGGGAACTCTGTCGTGATTGGAACTCTTTTGAGATGTGTTTTGGGGTATTGCAATAGTGTACCCTGTGAGGTATTAAAGTAATGCCTTGTGTTGGAGGATACATTACGAGAATGTAACCAACAAGTAGTACGAGTGGCAAAGAGGATAGACTACAAGTCTGCACATGCAAAGCCTGCAAGAGAGAAGAAAGGACTCCCTTGAATAGATCAGTTCGTAATTCTACTTTGCGCATGAGCAGAGAAAGGTCATATGTACCAACAGGCATTTCGATTTGTTAAATTCACTGAGATAAGCATCTGTGATGTGATGATTGTTCAAGTAATTCTTATTTAAAATGGTGCTTGCCAGCACATCCACCTGACAGCAAGCCTGGCATTTGGCAATATAAAAAATGTTGTTATTATATTCAATACAAAACAATGAAATTGATGCCTGCTATAATGTCAAATGACGGACTATTCTGGTCACTCGGTCTAAAACGTTATTCTTTGTTTGAACGCAAATTCTACATATTGTTACTTCAGGCAAGCTTATGCATTATGCCGCTTTGAAAACGAGTGAAGTGCGTAACCAACTGAGAAAAAAAGAAAGGTCATTTGTACCAATGTGTACATGAGCTTTAATAAATACAAACTGTCTTATTTTCCTGACGTAGCCTCGCATTTCCTCCAGAATAGCATCTCACACCATGCAGGTCAGAGTTTATGTCATTTTACAGTCCACAAAGGAAGCACACGTGAAGTTATTGGGAGAAGACAAGTTGCAATGAAAAGTATTTATATTGGAACGTGAATTTGCATTCACACAAAATCCTTGATAGTTGGTAAATGAAATGTTTTAAACATATTTCTGCTTGGCTACTAAAATCAGCAGTTACATATGTGGTTTGTATTGTCCCTTCCATAGTACTCCTGAGCATTTTTTCCTGGAATAATGTATCACTACTTTCATTTTTTTGAAATCTATTTTTGCCCAGGACTCCACACAAGATATAGTCAGCACAAAGCCATTCATCTTGAAATTCAATAGGATTTTTAAGAAATTGGAGAAAAATAACATAAATTTTCTAGTAATTTCCCTGTGGCTTTTCTTGTGCAGTGTTGCTTCCATATTTTTTCAACTGTTACTTATTTTATTTGTGTGATTTCTTGCATTGACTGTAAATATCATGTTTTAAAAAGATATCAAGATTATTATTATTATTATTATTTTTTTTTTAGGGTACTACATAAGTCGATAATGTGGAAGTGTATGGATGGTTATCATATCACCTTGAAAACCTTTTTTGAATTAAAGAACATTCCAAGCATTTTTATTGTATAGGACTACCTGCCTCAAAAGTTACCTATGATGTTCGTTTGTAATATGAAACGAGTGTCGATGTCACAGTGTCAAGTATGGTGCAAAGGCATACCTCCTGCATTTAATCCAAATATATAAACGCAGAACTAAACTTTGAGGATAAATGTCAAAAACATGCTTTCAGCTATTTGAGATATACAGTATTTTCCAAATGAGCAGGGGGGAAAAAGAGCTGTCATGGCACAGTTGATTAGAAAAAGGACTGTCAATCCAAGATCCGAGGTTCAAGTCCCCTGACTGTAACAGTAGCGCCCTTAGGCAAGGCACTCTATCATTGCCTAGTCCTTTGGAGGAGACTTGAAGCTGTTGCTCCTGTGGGTGCTCGCTTCCAAATACACTGTAGTCACTATTCCCTTAGCAGCCAAATAAATATAGATCATGCAAATCATTATAATTTTACCAAAAAAAAAAAATGCACTCTATGTAGTACCTTTTTTTGTGTTCATTATCTGTTTAGCCTGGTCTTGTAAAATTTTTGTCAAAGATTCAGCCTGTACTTAATCAAAATTGTGGCACAGCATATTAACATTTGGCCTTGACCTTGTCACCTTGACCTCAGGAACACCATATTCCTTATTGTCATAAGTTTTTGTTATAATGTTTGTAATAATAAATGTATTATTGTCATTATCTGCACTTGAACCAAGTTGAAGTACTTTACTTGTGGTTTTATGAATGTGCCTGTGTGCTACATGGATGCTTATGCAAATAGGTTTATCCAAATATAACCTGGGTATTCAAAAAAAAAAAAACATTTTCTCTGGAAATCTACATACACCTGTATTGTCATTGTGGAGTTAAAATATGTACTGCCTGCTTATTACTAGGAAACACCTACAAAACTTTATTTTTTAAAGCAATGAAAATCAATTTTTACAAATGTCTTTGTGATGCATTTCATTGCAATGATGGGAGTGGGATTTAATTCTGTTTTCATGTAATCATTATTTTGCTGGAAACTTCATAGTAGCCACTACACCTTGAGAATCAGAACAAAGAAAAAAAAATGCAGAAAATACTTTTATATCAATTTTGCTCTGCCAAATAGCTTAGAGGCAGTCAACTTGCATTCAGCTTTTCTGACTTTACTCTCTTTCTCATCTTTAACCATGATGCCAGTCAATTTAAAGTGACAAATGACAAAATCAGGACACAAAAGGTGTTTTTGGTGTTACAGAATTTACTTCCAGACAACATTTACACTCTTCATGAAAGTGCCTACCATCAATACAATCTGCACATGACATTCCCACATTGTACAAGTGTAGATTAGCAATGAAAATTGAGAAATTGGAAAATCCCCCACCCTCCCTCCAACTCCACCATCAACATACAGTGCACTCCCTTTAAAACGAAATGCTCGGGACCGGCAGTTTTCTTTCGTTATAACGAAATTTCATTGTAATTGAACAAATACAATATGTAACGAAAACAAGGAAGCCACGCATATATGATATTCTGTTTGTTGAATACTCGTCGTACACTGGAAAGCTATGTGAACAATAAAACAATTGGTTAATCAATTTCAGATTATTGTATTACAATACATAACGCAAGTTCCCCTTGGAAACTGTGGATGACACACCAAGCGAACACACAGTGATGTGACACGTTCACCCATGCAGAGACGCTGTAAATGCCTTGTTCCGCTACATATTTTCGAAAGCGATCCGCATTTCGTTATAACGGAGCACATTTTTTGTGTTTTTCTTTATCAGTCGTGCTCAGAAAAGACTTTGTTATAACGAAAATTTCGCTCTAACCATGTTTGTTATAAGCGAATTTTGTACCATAGACCTTAATGGCGATAATTTTGGGACCAGAAGTTTTACTTCGTTATAACGAAATTTCGTTATAACCGTGTTCGTTGTAACGGGAGTGCACTGTATGCAGACACAACAGGGGTGAACATGGGAAGTACCGAGTACTACACATGTGTACAAACTCTGGTGTACATCGTAGTAAAACTCTTAGCTTTGCTTGATAACACAGCTGAAACTCATTTCAGTTTGTTTCATCAATTGATTTGTGCATGCATGAACTAGCACCAAAGACTCCTACAGTATACGCTGCTTCATAGGAAGAAGACCTAGTTTCACTTGATGATTTACAGGGGGAAAAAAATGAGAAATTGGAAAATCCCCCACCCTCCCTCCAACTCCACCATCAACATAATCTATACCGTAAAGCAAGATATTTTTGCGACATGAAATTCACTTGAATTGTCTCTGGCATTCAATGCATACAGTAGTAGACAAAAACTTCTACATGCACTTTAATTTCATGAATCTTGGCTCTTGCAAAATTTGCAGAATTAAAATGCATGCAAACATTCCTCGTTTTACAGTATTGCAGGCTCTGGGTCTCAATGGAGAATGTGACTACAAAATGTTCAACTGTTAATGCCATTCTCAGCTCACATACTCTGGTAGCAATGTCTACTGCAAGTAGGAAATACCAAGTAGTCATTCCTGCACTACTGTAGGAAATCCGGCTTGAACACAGCTGTTTTGAGCACAAATGGAGATGGTCATCCTTGTTCAAGTCACCGTGACAATTGGGTCTTCTTGCAATATGTCCACGCTGTGATTGGCTGATGCTGACCGGGGCATTAGGAGACGGTATGCAGGTGGCTAATATTGACAATCGCAGACCGGCACATTTTGGGGAAATGCACAGAAACGATCAAGCGACATTCTTCTGTACAATAGTCTCTCCAAATTACATCTGAGCATATCACTTGCAAACTGCCCAAAATATGAGCCCGTTGGTTCACTATCTTTTCGAAGGCTTGGGCATCAGGTAAACTTTGACGGGTTTACTCAGGGCCAGCGTCCCTCCGCTGCTGGAGGACGATGAGGTGGAAGGGCCCAGCACGTTGGGGTCATAGGTCATCACGATGCTGATCTCCACCTGACATGGCTCTGAAGGGAAAATGAAGAAAAACAAAAACAACACAAATGAAATTGAAATTGGTTCTCATGATCTATGAAGGGCCACTGCACATCCTGAATAAAGTTATAAAACAGATCTGTTCTGAAGTCAAACTTGTCATATTCTTGTACCCTTTCAATAAAAGTTAGAGTGTAAACAAAAACAAATTTTGCAACTGATTGACAAATTGCCCTATATCAATGTAAATAAGCACTGAATTGACCAGTCTAGTGGAGATGACGCCTGTCTGGAGATCAGGAGGTCGTAGGTTTGAATCCTGCTTGAGTGTGTACGCCCATGATTTTTATCATGGCTACTACTAAAACACTGATCAATTCACTGCTTATTTACATCGATGTAGGGCAATTTGTCAATAAGTTGCAATGGAAACATCTTGAAAGAATTTCATGAATTTGAAAAACAAATTTAACAGTAAAACGATGTTACGTCAAAACAATTGTTTTTTGGTGCTCTTTCATGCATAGTACACATGATTCACTATTTGAAATGAAAAAATGAACAAATAGATGAAAGCCATGCAAGAGTCATGGAGGCAATACCCTTCAATGTAGATAGAAGTGCTCTTCTAGTAAAATCTGAAAGAAATTTGGATAGCTCAGAAATTTGGATATCCTAGCTATCATTTTTACCTGACCAGAGACTGTGAGATAAATAGATTTCCGTCATCATACGATGTCGCAAATCATTCAGGACTCTGAAGTCACTGGCTCTCGGCATGAAGACCTGGGTCTGGAAGTCTGGAAATTTCACCTGTGTGTAAACAGAGAGAGTCAGTTCCACATGTTAATTTGGCATTTAATTGTTAAATACATGCATACATATGTTTGTGTGTGTGTGTTTGCATGAGTGTATCATGAATTGATAATATGGTTCCTCCAACACCCCTCTCCCAGCACACACACATATAAATACACACTCTTTCTTCCTGTAAATTTTTATTTGTTTTCATCCAATTTTCATACCAGTGATACAATTTAATACAAAAGTAGATGAACTATCTTTTTTTTTTTTAGATTTGAACGTGCACAACAAAAAATAAATCAGTCATTTAATGTCCATCTCTACTCAATAATTAAGTGAATAATTCAAAGAAATTGATCAATATGTAATACGTCAAGGCTAAACACTGGAAAAACATGCGAACAGAAACATACATGCACACATGCACACATACACACACTCCGAAAACAGAATGATATTAACTACTGTGCTTTGCCCCAGTTGAAGCAAATAGTATCAACAACACACAGTCTACAATATGAAGAAGAAGACCACTTGGATCTTTTTTTTTTTCACTTCTGGCAGAAGGATGATAACAACTGCACAAAATCAACTGCATTAATGACCTTCTGGCTTCTTAAAGGGGATGGCTAGTAGCTGATCAGTGGGAATCAGTGGGAATGCTGGAGGATGATTGTTCCAATCCTTGTGGGATTCATTTAAGAGTACACTATTATATCTATTCTTGTGTGAAAATTATTTGCTTCAGAATGGTCTCATATTCAAGTAATGTGCAGTTTAATGTTTCCAGGTAAGCGTCCCTGGTCAGTGACGGGGCATTAATCTGCACATTACTTGAATATGAGACCGTTCTGAAGCAAATAATTTTCACACAACAGTAGATATATAATATACTCTTAAATAAATCCCACAAGGATTGGAACAATCATCCCTCAGCATTCCCACTGATTCCCACTGATCAGTTACTAGCCATCCCCTTTAAGTGACATACTTTTTTTGGATTGATCAAAAAGACAAACTTATATTTGCCAGTCTCTTTGTCTTGGGTAGAGAAACAAAAGAATGTCTATAATTGCTACCTTCGTTGATATACTGTATACGCCATTATATTTCAAGGGGCTTTAATTTTCGTGAATTTCTTGCTATTTGAGAATTTTACATCACACAAAAATATTAACTCTGACCACAACATGAGAGTGACTGGGATGCATGTGTACATTTCTCCACAATAGCAAATTCAAAAACTCGCAAAATTGTTGGGAAGTAACAATTTGTGGGAAATTAGACTGGTTAAATATGGCGTATACACATGAACAGTAAAGTACAACTTGACCCTAAAACACTATTGCCATGGATATGCCCATACCTCAATGCGAATCCGCTCCAGATCCCTGACGTTGCGCAGGCTGGCGTCGAGGAAGACGCCGAGCGTCAGGCCGGCCGTGAAGCGCATGGGGTTGTCGCTGCCCCCCGTGGGTTCGTGGATGTCGGCCGCGACCAGGCTGAGGGTGTTGCCCAGGGAGAGGGGCGGGGCCCGGTTGTGGAGGAGGAGGGGCTGGAGAAACTTGGTGAGGATGGCATGGCGGGCCGCCGATAACTTTAGCACCTGGGAGAACACCGCCCTCGTGAAGGAGTCGGGGGAGATGCCGGCTGATATGAAATGCCTGCAGAAAATGCCATGACAACATAAAAACATTAATAATCATTTACTGTATACGCCGAATATTTCGCGAAGTTTTTATTTTCGCGCATTTCACAAGTCAGGTGCTATTCGCGAAATTTAAAGACACACGAAAATATTGACTTTGATCCCGATGTGAATGCCATGTATGCGTGTTCACTTCTCTATTCAGTTCAGGACTCCACGATCGCGAATTTAACCACTCACGAAATCGTCGGGAATTCCCGATTCGCGAAAACTTAGACTCGCGAAATATATGGTGTATACAGTACCTGGATGAGAGCTCACTTTTGCATATGACTTCTTAAATCATGCAGTTTTAATTTGATATCATAGCACTGAAAATTTGGTAAGGAGGATAAAATTGAAACAAAAGTATCAATATCAGAGCATAATATAATTATGATTAATAGCAACTAATTTTCCGTGCCTGAAGTCTTCATCATGCCACACAAGACTATGCCGCAATCGCAAAGTTGGCAACTCCATTTCAGTATGTCTATCCATGTCCACCATAGGCAATGTCTGCACCTCTCACATATTTATGCCATGGGCCAATTTTATGTTCTGAGAATGGATCGAGCAAATCGTTATATATATGCTGAGTCTCCACATATCCTTGCCCCAAAAAGGGCCAAACTTGTGCAATATCAAACTTTTTGGGATGTCTGCTCTTTTGCAAGCCATCCCACCTTTCATGAAATTTCATCTACTTACATGGCAAATGACATACTCAACCATTCTTTACGGCTCCCTTTTAAGGTAATAAACAAACTATTCTTTTACATGGATGAATGCCTGGTGTGTGTGTGTGTGTGTGTGTGTGTGTTAATTATATGTCTGCATACGGTAATTAAAAGTCTCGTTTGATTATCCCTTTGAAGACGTGAAATGAATGCTCCTGTAAACGTGGATATTTTTCGCGCTTGGCCGGGTAAGAAGAGTTTCACGTGTTTTCATTCCAATTCCACGGAATCAAGACATCCCACACAGGAACATATGGCATGCAAAAATATTCGTGTGCTTTTATTTTCGCGCTAGTTTCTGGTTGTGCGAAATGCGCAAAAATTTCAACATCGCAAAAATTTTCACTTTCACGGTACATGACAGCTATCCCTATTAGAGAGCCCGCATCATTCTACTGGGGAATAAAACATTGAAATGCATCAGTTAGACTCTGGTGAGGCAGTTGTCATGGAAACTCACTCCTGCATGGCTGAGGCCCTGTTGAGGAACCGCTGGGTCAGTTTGCTGGCCGAGGCTCCACTGCTGCCACTCCCCCCGCTGCCCCTTAGCTGTACTACAAGCTGCAGGGCCCAGGCCCTCAGCCTCAGCTGCTGCACTTGGGCCAGCTCCGACTCGCTGCAACCCAGGTACAGGTGCTGAAGCCGGTAGCTGAGTTCGATGACCTGCAGGGGGTGACATTTCAAAGGTCAAAGGTCAAAGACCAACATGCTTGCACATTTGTGTCACTGCATTTGAATATGTGTCAGTCATATTGTCCACACTGTATACGCCGAATATTTCGCGAGGGTTTTATTTTCGCGAGTCAGGTGCTATTCGCGAAATTAAATACACGCAAAAATAGTGACTCTGATCACGCTATGAATGTAACGTACGCGTATACATTTCTCCGTTTGGTACAGGACTCCACGATCGCAAATTTAACCACTCGCAAAATCATCGGCAAATTCCGATTCGCAAAAATTTAGACTCTCTAAATATATGGCGTATACAGTATTTGCTTTTTAATATACACACGTGTGAATACAATTGACATATAGACGAATTATCAAAGGATCTATATTTATGAACATTCCACTGTTTATTTGGTGTGAACTCATACCTATGAATTTAGTGCAAAAGCCTAGATAAGCACACAAATTTTATATCACTGAAATAAACAAAGCTGAACTAATAAAGGCTTCTGCATTAAGCATACAGAGTTATATGAGAATATATAAAAACGGGTTTGTTTTGGTTTTTATGTATTCTGTTCTCTCATGGTTCATCTCATGGTTTGGAAAGTTGGTGGGGGGATGAGTTCACATCTGTGATTTCCTGGAAACCTCCATCACACATTTCTTACAGGAGAGAAATGTATTGCAATATACCTTGTTCGAATGAGGCCATTCATACTTGCTGAGGTCTTGATTACTACAAAGCAATGTCATGGCATCGTTTACCAAAAGCTTAGTATCAGGAGGATTGATTTAAGAATTACACATACTAGCAAAGCATGGTTGAGACAAACAGAATGTCTAAGTCAATTCAATTGTCACAGATAGGTAATCAGTTTAAAAAAGAAAAGGAAGAAAAAAAAAACCGACCTGTATAACAAGATGTATATCTACTGCATAAAGCTTACTTTCCCTAAATCAAACCAGCTAAATGTTTCACTGAGAAGTTAGACAGAAGCATAACAGACTTCCTATCATCTTTGAAACTTACCCTCTCAGCGGCTGCGAGGGCGGTCTCCGCACTCTGCTGTGGGCAGAGCATGGCGGGAACATTCCAGTGGTCTCCACTCAAAGCCTACGGAGAAAAAAATCATGGGAGTCACAAGTTTTGCATTTTGAGTATGACGCATGTACCCTTAGAATTTAGAAAGGATTTGAGTGGTTCAATCTTGGAGAAATATGAAGAAGTAGGGTCTGTTCTCTATCAATCCATCATAGGTATTCCATGTCATCACTCTATTGGATATTCAAATCAAACAAAGGAAAATAATTTATAGGAAACATTAGAATGTATTGTGTGTTTCTTACTTTGGCAAGTGTAAGCTGGCACTCAATGTACATCGAGTAGAATTCTGCTGTGGCTGTTAGTCTTGGTTCAAGCTCACTTATCCTTTGTAGATCTCTGTGAATGGAGAACAAAACATTCCATTAAATATATTTAGAAATCACAGCACTGCCATTGCTTCATCCTTACATTAACCCTTCATAACATGACTAAGTAAGCTGCAGAAACTTTGGGATTTCCCTTTGCCTTCAACATATCCTTGAGTTCAATAAACTTAACACATACACTGACAGAATGTAGACATTTGTCAAGTCAGTGATCAGACTTCTTCAAGCTTTGGTATGGAGTAAATTGCTTGCTCCAAAACATACCACACAAGCTAGATGTGACAAACCTTCCAGATGCTTCCCACATATTCTTCCCAAAGTCAAACAATCTGCGTGGGTTCATATGTACATACCGTTGGGTGAGAATGAGAAGGGCATTACGTTGCCTCAAACGCTATGGCTGAGAGGCAACTTTACGCACTTATCATTCTCGACCGACGACATTCCCTCATCACACACACAAACAAAAAGTAATCATCAAACCCAAGACGCAGTATCGCCCCCAGGGCCCAAATGCATTAGATACAACTTTGCAGATATTTGAAGGAAGCAGCTAGTGTACCCCGTTTCCATGACAACTGAACTGATTGGTATTGATAAACTAATTTTCCTTTCTTTCTTGCTAAACAGGGCGATCATAACACCAGGATAGTCACTTCTGACTTCTGAAACACAGCAGATTCAAGTGCATTGTCACAATCATATTCAGGAGGGATTGAGTAGCAATGGCAAAGGGGTCAAAGGTCGCCCCCTACCTTATGGTGAGCTGCATGACATTGATGGCAGTGGCGTTGGGAAGGCTGTCGAGACCTTTCAGCTTCTCCAGAGTCTGACTGAGGAAGTCTTGGGGATTTGTCTCCTCCTCTGCTGGCGGGCTTCTGTTGCCATGGACACCCCTCCTCCCAGCTGCCATCAGATGCTAAATATTGAGTGATTGTGTAGGACAGTCTTTTATGACGCTTGTTGCAACTCACAAGGGTTTGGCAAATAATTACATCAGATAAAATAGTGTCCATATCTACTCCAGTCTTATCATATAACTCTTTGCATGGTTTACTCAAAGGCCCAAATTCACGAAGGCGGTACAAATTCAAACCATGGTTTATGCAAATTTCTTCTGCGTAAATACGATTGACAGATTGCGAATGCCAACAGACGTCCAATAACAAATGCGCATTGATACGCGCATGTCAAAGGTACGCCTATTTCACGCTTATTTTAGACCATGGTCTAAATCTGTACCATGGTCTACGAGGTTTAGAGCACTTTTATGAATTCGGGCCAAAAAGTACTATATGATATAAAGACCTGTTCAACTGAATTCTTTCATCACACCAGCATCATGATGGGGATGTAAAATGATCAATGTAATTTGACACAAAACCACTATCATCATTATCTTTAATGAGTACACACTATGAAGGGAACTGACAGTCAACAAAGCCAAAACAAAGCATGGTTTTAGCTTTTTTACATTCAAATTGTTATAACTATAAATTATACCTGTTGATCATGAACATTCTTCTCATTGCTTGCATCATCCTCATGTTTTCCATAATCGTCGTCATCATAATGATAGTCAAAGCTACCATAACCAAAAGCATTGTCATTATTATTGTAACCACCATCATCTTCATCACCATAATCATCATCATCACCACCATCATCATCGTCACCGTCATCATCATCACAATCACCACCATCATCATCATCATCATCACCATCACCACCACCATCATCGTCACCATCATCACCATCATCGTCACCCTCATCAACATCATCACCATCATCATTGTCATCCTCATCATCATCATTACAATCACCACCATCATCATCATCGTCATCATCACCATCATCACCATCATCGTCACCCTCATCAACATCATCACCATCATCACCATCATCATCGTCACCACCATCATCAATGCAAGTAACAAAAGAAGCCTGTAAATCAACTTCTCCGAGTTCTGATCATCTCCCAACTACGTCATCATCGACTCTCTCATCCAAGTTCCCCCCCCCAAAAAAAAAAAAAAAAGAAAAGAAAAATCCTCACCTCGACCTCTGGGACGAGATGAGGGAGGGAGTCCCTCAGGTAGCCATAGTGTCTGAAGGTGTACTCAGGAAAGAGAGCTGACATGGTTGGTGAGTTTACTGCAGAATTCAGGATCATGATCATCACGGCAATGTCTGGTGATACAAATGCAAGCTAAGGAAACATATAATACCAGTGCTGCTTTTGTTATTTTTATCAGATAAACCTTCAGATGTCAGACTCCCTTTGTGCTGTCTCTCTAAGGAGGGTTCATCACAAGTTTGGTCTGCATGGGGTTAATAATAGTAGGAGATGGGAGTTCTTTGCAAGGAAGTAGTAGCAGAGCAGTCACACATGCCATTTCACTGCCAGCATGCAAAAGTGGGCAGATCTTCTTTGATACTCTTGGTCCTGTAACTTCAATGCTCCGCACTGTACAAGAATGTTATGATACAACGTCCTCATTGCAGGATTGGATATTCCCAACCAAAAAGTATACAGTTCTAATTACTTCCAGTGACTACCCAGGTACTGTCAAACCTGTCTATAGTGGCCACCCAAGGGAGATGAAAAAAACAGCTGTTATAGACATGTGGCTGCTATAGACAAGTTCTTTAACATACTTTTTCTCTCGGAGGGAATTATTTTTAGTGGTTGTATATGGCAGGTGACCGCCATACACAGGCAGTTGCTAAGACAGGTTTGACTGTATCTATTTGCTCAAAGACAAAACAGGCCATTAAAACTACAAAGGAAGTGTGACATTATTCACACGCGGCAAGAGATAAACAGTAGGGAAGGGTGAAAACAAAAATGAGTAATATTCACAACTGTGAAGTTCATCACTACTGCCCTGAAGCATGCCTTGACATGGGCTGTGTAAGTCATGATCATAGGTTATATGGGATACATTTTTCCTCTACCTTGTAAATAAAAGGCACAACATTGCCATGTACAGTACATACAATGCATTGTAAAGGTTAAAAATGTACTACATGAAGGCAGGTATGCCACCTGTCAACCTTACGCACAAGAAACAGATTGATCAAGGATACAAGCTGGGTCGTCCATGTCTGGTTCTGGGGTGTCAAAGTAAGGGTGGGTGCCCAAGAGTTCTGGCACCAGGGCCAGTGTGATATCTGGATTAGCCTTTCCTAAATTCTTCAGGCAACTGAGACAGAAAATTGATGAAAATTTCAAAGGCTGACAGTCATACAAAGTAAGAACAAAATAAAAGCAAGAAACAACAACAAAACAAAAGTGAATAAAAACATCTCAACATTTAAGATAAAAAAATGGGAGAAGATTGTCTGAAGGATGGTCTAAATACCATTTCATCTAAACATATTCCAGGAGCACTGGAAAAGTTGTATGAGCAAAGTACAATTGAAAGTTAACGACATCTCTTAAGGTGACAAGATTATGCAATCGACAATTCGGATATGTTTTCACAAAAAAACAATCCTTTTCAGAACAAACATATGAATTGAAAAGAAATATTACATGAAAGCTGTGACATTGAGGAAAAAAAACAACAAAAACTCTACAACAGCATTTCAAGATTTACAGCCACTTGAATGTCAGGAAATAAATCAAAGGAACATATCTCTGGCTCCACAATGATCTGTCACAGTGTAGTGACTGCCAAAGGAGTTGCAAAGTCCTCTTCCTTGATTTCTATGTCAAATGTCACTAGTTTCCATAATTCTCTCTAAAACAATTCTTCTACGAGTCTGTTCTATATCAAATACTAGTTGTTCTTACTAACTCGATAAGGAAAGTGAAGCAACGCCTTCATTCAACTTCTGGGAAAATTATATCATGTTTATTTCATTTTGACACAAAATATAGAGAGTTATAAGTCATGATAGCTGTTTTTGTTGTTGTTCCACCTAGACTGATGAAAACAAACTTGTACACACACACTATCAATATATATGCACATTGCTCATCTGTGAAAAATGCAATGTTTTGCTCGTGACAGGCCAAAATAAAATGATAATATCAACACAGCAGCCCTCCACTTTCTCATCCCATATTGAGCCCCAACAAATTATGGAAAACCCAAATTGAGAACAGATAAAACAGAGAAAAAAAAAAATATGTTTACTTCATTGGCTTGCCACTAGTGGATAAGCAGTTTTTAGCAGCTTTTTTTTTTGCTATATCTAACCAATAAAATAAACAGAAACAGCTAAAAAATATGAGATCCGAAAGAAGTTAAGGCAGCTGATGGTCTTACTTCCAAATGGAGAGTCTGTCAGTTGGATACTTGTTAAGGTTTCTGATGAGGAACATCATGGCCTTGTGGAGACAGGACTTGGTTTCCATGGAAACGGAGGACAGCAGCTCATGGAGCGCCTCCCGAATTTCTTTGGATGAATCCTGCCACAGTGGATCGATGGAGAAAACGAGTCAGGGTGTCACATGAAGGAACAACTGCGCTAAGATTGGCTAGGCTACAGCTGGATATCTTCCTCCACATTGTTGAACTTCCTCTTCAAAATATGAAACATAAAGCCTCAGTGTTCATTGCCATGGCATAGACATGGTTATACAATCTGAAAAACATGTTCAGCGTCAGCAGTGGTAGTACTTTCTACCATGTGCAGAGTGCCTTGAAAATGAATACAGGTCATTACTATCAATGTAGCTTATGTTAATCATTCGATGAAATATGACAAAAAACAAAGAAAGAAATAAAAAAAGGAGAAAGAAGCAACAGGCACGTGTAGTGCTCTAGACCAATGGGGGGGGGGGGAGATGGAAGAAGAAGGAGAAGTGAAGGAGATGGAAAAGGAGTAGAAAAAGGAGGAGGAAGAGGAACAACTTCCTAATTATCAAAATTTACAGTTACTGATAAATCTCGTATCTGGATTTCTTAAAGATCTGTTAGCATGAGGATACCATGGAATGAGAATGCTGGCCCAGCTTGGATATATTCGAGAATCCCTGTAACAAATTGTGCAAAGCTTTATCACTGATCTCTATGTAAGTATACACACAGCTGAAAAATCTCAACTGGAGTCGACTGTTACAGATGAGTGTACGCTTCACTGACTGGTGCTATACATGGTTTTCAAATGTACCCCCGATGGCAGCGAATGAGTTAGGCCACCCATGAAACCTCACGCTACCAAGTTTTTAAATTTTTGAAATCTTCAAGTGGGCAACACGTATCAGGACTACTACCCCCCATGGACAACTACCCCCTGGCTAAATACCGGATAGTGATCGGACTAGCTTCTGGATTAGGATTAGGGTTAGGATTAGGGTTAGAATATGGGTTAAGACTAAGATTAGGTTCAGAATTATGTTTAGGATTAGGGTTGGGGGCAAGGGTCTGTGGTAATTGTCCTTCAACCGGGCAACAAGATCCCAGAGCCAGAGGCAACTTCCATGACTTACATCGAGCACATTGAGAATAATTTCCAGTTGGTCTTCCCTAAGTTTGATGTGGTGGTTGATCTTCCGCAGACTGTGGATGGCGTTCAGCCTTACGCTCTCGATCTCGTCGTTGAACATGTCGACGAGGAAGTCGAGGGAGAGGATGGCGAAGGACGGGGACTGGGCGGCCAGCTCGCACAGGGAATCGAGGGCTGCTGATCTCACCTCTAGTGAATCCAAAACATATTGGAAAGACTTACAGATCAGATCTTGCACAAGAATTTTTGTTCCTTGCCAAAGCATTGCATCATACAAGCTCATAGCTGTTTGGGTGACAAAACCCCGTACTGTATCTCAAAGCTGTTAACTGTTCAGAAGAGTGAAAAAACATGGCAGCCAAAGCACTATGATAAATGGGATCACCTTTTCTTTTACATGCCGTGATGGCTTCAGTTTTGGGGCAAGACAGACAAGATTTGGACAGGACATCACTGAGCTGATTGTCTGACAATTAATTTAAAAAAAAAGGATTTTCACCAAAATTTGAGATACGAGCTTCTGTCGCCCCAATGAAGATAAATATATGCCACTCAAAACAAAGCAGAGCAAAGAAATAAGTTATGACAACATTGCAACAGAAAAAAAAATCCTTAATGCTGCATGCTCTGCAAGGACAGTGATAAGATGCATACCTCCTTCCCACCCCCTTCCGCCCACTGCCTCTCTTGCATACAACTTGCTCATAATCAATAATAAATCATATTATAAAATGACTTTAAGAATGTAGCTGATCAGAAGCCTTGAAATGAGTCACATATGCTCTCTTCCTTTTTTTTTTTTTTTAATGCACGGGAGTGCAGAAACTGTGCAGCAAAAAAAAAGCATAACTGCACTGCATGTTATTCTTTGCCAGATTACTAAATGCTCTGCGCAGCTAGCTACAAGTTTGTAGTTGTGCACATGGCACAAACCTGAGCAATCACTTTGATTCACATTGCTGTTTGCATACAAAGTTTTATCAGCTGACATAGACCCATTTTATAAAACAAATAATGCACAGGTTCAAAATGTTACTGGAGATGCAGTGCGCTCTCAGGATTTCACAACGCCATGCACATTGCACAGTCGTAAATACCCTCAAGTGCATTGCATCTCTATTAACCCCACTCTCATCAGTGCAGTTTTTGTGTTTTGTGCACACTAGGTTAGCTATGGAAAAAACAAAACAAGACAAAAACAGAAACAAATTATATATCTGCCACACAAGTATTCATAAACATGACACTCCAGTCTATGCAAGCGTACATGGCCTTTGCACTTTGCACTTACATAACTGTGGCCTTGAAAGGCTTTAGAGCAAAATACAGCAAGGTCAAAGGTCAAGCAGAATTCCTACAATAGAGGGTGTTCTCTTCTCACCTAGATACTCATCTTCCAGGCCATGAACAAACGCCCCGCACGCTCCGGAGGTGATCAGACTGACGGTCTCCGGATTGACGTCCTCCTGGGGGGCATCGTCTGCCCACTTCTTCCCCGTCGACCACTCGCCGGAGACGTACTGCTCCTTCTGCCTCTCATGGGAGGATTTCTTTTTCTACATGAGAAAGTGAAGACACAGTATTTGCAGCTTTCACAGGAATATTTTGTTTCCACAAAGACACAGTTTAAAATGACAACTCTCAGAGTAAAGACAAAATGTTCACTTCACATTAAAACAAAAAGGATCATTTTGCAGACTTTCAGTTGGTCTTCTTTTTTTTTTTGTCTAAGGAAGACAGAAAATCAAACCAAAAACAAACTGATGTTTTTGTCTTTCTTCTTCATTCTTTCAATGTATATGCATTTAGCCATAGCTTGCTTGACTATTCTTTTGGCATTGTTTGAATTTCTGACCCAGGAGTGATCATAATATGATGCTTTTACAGCGCATATCACTGCCACTGTTTGTGTCACTATGCACTTAAATATTGCTCAGTGTGACATACCCAGGACAATAGGCATGATTACACTAGCCCACGCTGAAAATGTCTACTGGATAAATTGGATGCATTATTACTGTGTAGTACTCAAAGCTGCATTTCAAAATGACTTTAAAAATGCATGGAAATCTACACAAGACCTTTCAGAGCTGCCATTTATCTAGTTCTAACCTGAATAAAAATGATCAACTGGGTCTCATTGGGCTTGTACTGATAATCACTTGCAAGAAAGAGAACGAAGGCATGACTGATGACCGAAACCTGTCCTTTTAAAAGAAAAGATAAAAGCCCTAATTATTTTCATTCAGCTGTGGCTGCAATTGATGGTCCTAAAACAAATAATTGAACCAAAGCAAACAAAGCAAAGTCTCATCAAAACTTTTGCCAAATGTGGTTCTAGAGGTGGACATTACCCTCAAGCCCGACATCAGCTTCTTGTCCAGGGTCTGCTCCAGGAACTTGGTGCTGACTGAGTGAAGTGACCCGAGCAGCCCTGCAGCCTCAGCTCTCACCTTCAAGGACAGATCTGTGACCTGGAGAGTAACAGCAAAATGAATAGGTGGGACTATAATATCTTGTTTGTGTGTGTGTGTGTGTGTGTGTGTGTGTGTGTGTGTGTGCGTGTGTGTGTGTTTTTATACAAAATTCTTTTTTTTTTCATTCGTAACACTGACAATGTGGAATTTATGTTGTCATAATGAAATTTGTATTATTTTGGAATTAACTAATTTGTATATTATTATTCACATGAAAAAGAAAGAAAAATAAAAGATTGACAAAAACAAAAACAAAAACAAAACAAAAAGTGTGTGCTAATTTTGTGGAAGATCGGTTGACATGCAAAATTTCAAAAGTGGAAACAGCTCTAAATATATTGCATATACAAGATCTTACAGACAACAGAATTTCTCAGAATGTTTTATGCCTTACACATGGTTTCTGTTTAAGATGGTCACATTTTCTGTTTTCATTGAGTGTGTGCCAAAGACAAAGTCTTATTGAATGGGAATACTCTAAAACCATAAATTTTTGCGTGCATTAAACTTTCGCAAAATTCGTGAGGAGCCAAGATTTGTGAAAGTAAAGCGCACGAGAACGGTTTTATCTACACAACTGCACTGAATGCTAGTGGCAACTTGCTAAAGTTTCACATCGTGAGAAAGGCCGTCAGCCCCAAATTGCGAAAGTTTCATGCCGCGAATCTTTCGGGTTTTACAATATAACTCCCTTACCATCTCGCAAATCTTGGCAAAGCCATCGTCGACAAGCCGCAGCGTCTCCTCGTTGGATCCTGGCGCTGACACCGACTCGTCTGGGTAGACCTGCCCTAGGACCCAGACCAGCTTCAGGGCCACGAGACGGACACCCTCATGGTCATCGGCCAGGGATCTGACCGCCTGCTGATAGAGGTCAAGCTCTAGCCTTTGGCCACGCTGATGCAATGACAACTGCAGATAAAAAATTTTAAAAATGCCCATTGCAGATATTGCATTCTCATAGAGCAATTACTTCTTCCTTACAACACAGATTTTACAATTGTTGGTTCGAGATGTACTCTTTGACTGACTGCAGATCTTGTACCCTCCCAAAAAGAATCTAGAAATTATCACATCTACAGTGACCTGCTGTGCAAATGTAGTGACTTCTATGCATCTGTATAATTTAAGTTCCAAATTTGTGGAAACACAGTTTTGATTTGTGAGTGACTAAAAGGGCTATGATCATGTTATCACAATCTTTTTAGTTCCTGTTCTACATCCAACCCACAAATACTGGCTTTGGGAATGGGGTGTTTCAGACATGATCCTGATCTTGACTATGTATGGACAGTCTCACTGCCATGTTCACATTGCAGATCACATCAGTAAGGCAAAAACAAACATTTTATGTCTATACTGGTCCCTTTAAATATATAAATCACCCAGATTATTGTCACTCATCCCCTTGTATTCTAGTGTCTAAGTTAGTGATTTGATGTAAATCTACAAACACACGGCGTGTAATCCTAATGTCATACAGATTCCAGTAAGCATACGGTATCACCTTTTTTCGATCATTTTGATGTCACTGTTTATTTCTTAGGAATTTACCAACAATCAAGTCATCAATTCTGCAAACACCTAAGAATGACATACTACATTACGTGACACCAAAAAGGGCAATACTAACAGTATTGATAGGTACATCTGATGAATTTGATTACATAAATCTATGTACCAGTATTTCAGTGCTAGTGGGGGTACTGTGGCATAGTGGATATGACTCTCGACTTCCAATCAAAGGACCCAAGCTCAATTCCTGCCCAGTGCTTTTGTCCTTGGACAACATGTTTTTACCCACCATGTCCCTCTCAACCAAAGTGTATATATGGGTTGGTTCCTGGCAATGCTAGGGTAATACTAATGGCAGGGCCCTTTGGTAGAACAGTGGCAACACTGAAGAGGGTACCCTACATAAATAAGACCTTATTATCATCATCATCATCAGTCTTTGCTTTTGGTAATTAATGGGATTAAATCCTTGGGAAGAATAAGAGGTATTCCTACAAAAGTTTTCCATGGCAGTCCTTGGCTACATACATACCATCGCCTGAAGGGCAGCCTCTCTGACCCTCGCGTCTCGGTCACTTGTGAACTCTCCCAGCATCCTTTGCAGCTGCCCCTTCCGCCGCTCCTTGCTGCTCTTTCCTGAGGAGCCGGCCGACTTGCCGTCAAACATCCCAAGCTGACCGATCAGACTGAGGCTCGCGCAGCGAACAGCATGATTCTGGTCCGACAAGTGCTGACCACAGTGAGGGAAGGTGTGTCATTTTGTAAATGTATACAAAGAAGCCATGATACATGATATTTTGTTCAAACTACATAAAGTAATTTGCCCTGCATTAGAATGCAAGAGTTGCCACATGGTTCAACATATGTGGTGAATACATATCACTTTCAATTTGCCCAAAGTTAAATCTAATATCATACAGGATTGCGCAAAAAATAATAATAATAAACACAACTTTTCCCAAAAGTTTTGCTTTTTCACAAACAGATGATGACATGCGGTGCATTCCTCTGCCAAGGACAAATGCAGGGGATCACAAGCATTGAATGCAGGCACAATGCACACTATGGAAGCTGCAATTCTTTTGGTATTTATCAATCAAATTCTGACTAGTCAGTCATAATCTTTTCTAAATTCTACACACGAGAAATGAAAATATGTATCACCAAATGGAATATATTGACTACCAGTGGCACTGCTGAATGTCATTTGCAGCAAAGAATCATTGACATAATGAAAAGAACTTGTGTTATAGCCCTGTAAATGTGTACCCTGATTCTGATTTTTGCATGGACTTGTTAATCATTTGTAGGACATTAGATTCTTTCATATCATTAAAAGTACAGACATCAATTCCATGTAAACATTCAGGACTTGCCACATCTTTGTCCTTTTGTATGCAAAATTTTACAAACAAGCTTTACAAACATATGTGATCAAAATGGATAAATGTTGGTATCAATAAGATTGCATGGGAGAGGTAGATGACCATGATATACCCCATGGTTATGACAAATGTACTTGCAAATTCATTTACCAGCATCTGTTTTTCTAGAAAGGATTCATACAGTTTAACTTTTGTTTTACTGCTCCTATTTCAACAATTAAATCTAAATCCTCTTTCTGGCAGATCTTGCGTAGAATGAATCAGAAAGAAGACAAGAATTGAGAACAGTCTGAGTTAGGTTTTCCCTTACCTTCTGTGCAAGCTGCACCAATTGGCGATGTAACTCCGAGGTCAAGGGTAATGCTCGTCCAATCACAGTCAAGGTGGTGAATATTTGACCTTTCACCTTGTGGGATGCTAAAGGCAACACATATCAACAAAGAAAGAATAATATACATCACAATTCATTTCTGAAACTAGAATGAAAATAAAACTAAATGCTTTGTTTTGGAAGCAAGGTTTTTTCTGAATCATATATTTTGCATACATCTTCTTCTTTTTTCTTTTCTTTTTTTTTTTGGGGGGGGGGGGGACTTAGGTGTTTATTTGTGTGTTTTTCTGCTGTTACGAACATTTTACCATGCACAGAGCTGCATTTCATATATAACATGATACAATGAATGGAGCAGTCATGCCTCATATCACACTCAAGAATATATGAGTTGATGGGCAAGATGACATGTGTTATCTATGACATACCAAATCCAGGATTGCTAGCACAAGAGTAAGAAATTCACTATGAACATGTTTCATTGTAGGTATCTTGATTTAACACTTCATCATCATCATCATCCTCACAATAATCATTATCATCCTCATCAGCATTGTCATTGTTATCATAAGCATCCCCATCAATGTCATTCTTATCATATCATAATAATCATGAAAGTAACAATCAATACAAACTAACACAACTTAACATGATCATTTTTCATCACCATTGTGATGGCCATCATCAATAGCATCATCATCATCACCAGCAAGCTTGAATCTGTATCCATGGAAACAAGTTTCCTGCAGTCTTACACTGTAAGTTACACAAACTTCAAGAGAAAGCGTGCAAACCTTCCGAGGAGAGAAGCGTCATCAGGTCATTGGCTATGCGCAGGGCGTTGACCCCCGGTAGCCTGGCGATGTGACCCAGGAGGGCGACGACCTTTGACCTGACATGGGTTCCTTCCTCTTTGTTGTAGTGCTCAAATAGCGTGTTAATGACACTCTCTGCATGTTAGGAAAGAGATCAGTATTATCAGTCATGAAAATTGTTACAGAAATGCTAGCATCGAACTTCATATTAAGAGATGAGCGTCTGCTCTCCACTAATTTTAACCTTTACTTCGCTTTGCCACCGATAACCGCACATGCTCAAGTGCTATTTTCCCCCACTGGCACAGATATCTGGGAATCAACTGTCAATGAATAGAGATTACCTAATCCTCCTAATCCCTTTTGTGTCACCACGGCCTTCCTGTAGAACTCAGAAACATTGTAACTTCTCAGTGCACAGGCTCGCTAAATTCACTACTACGTCAAGTTTGGATGCAGTAACGGATGCTAATGAAAAAGCCTGGCAAGCTACATGTAAGCTGAATGTATGGGGATATAAAGGTTTAATCACCTCTCCAAATTGATTTTGATTCAACTGTATCTGTCCACCTAGCAACACAGTTTCTCCTACCTGCTTCTTCAGCAGAGACTGGTAACTGATTCTCAAATTCCAAAAGCTGATTGAGAGCCTCCCGGGAGCTGCCCGCCCTCTGCAGATCGAGGAGTACTGGACCAGTCTGGGGACGGGTTACCAGTCTCACTTTGATGGGTGGTGGTTTGGGTTCCTCCTATAAATATGAATAATTAGATTTTATGCATTCATGGAATTACATATCTATAATTAGGCAAACACAAGCAAGTTTCCATCTGTATTACATAGACATATCTCTAAAACTACTAACGGTTAGTCTACAAAGTAGATGATCCTACTCCTCCAAGGTTCTACCTAGTAAATTAGTAGTAAATTAAATAAATTTATGTGATTTGTAAATCACAAGACAAGTACTACTGGATGGCTACACATTGCCAATTTAAAATTAGGGTCTAACAATTTTGTTAGAGGGTTAGTACCATACCAATTAAATCTAACCTTTACCATATCAAAATTCAATGTTTGAAAATTTGTGCCAATTTCAATAGAACAGTAATCTAATTTTACAATATATTCATATTCGTCATGAAACAAGGGTAAATTGGCAGTGTCTGGGGTGTAACACTTTATCTAGAATTACTCACAGCCAACATGAAGAATTTACTGAATTGAAATTTAATCTCGATTCATAACTCACACGTTTTATCTACACGTCACAGTCATATTCATCTCATTGCGTACAAAAAGTAACTAACACCAATCGTAGTATATGGGACCGTTCAAAAGTATTGTAATAGCGCTGATGAATTTGTTATGGCTGCTCCTTGTAAAGTTCTGCTAATTTACCTGTATAATTTGGCTGAACTCTTCGTACGCACGTTTCTTGAGATGAGCCGCCATATTGACTTAAAGAGAATAAAACAGACTTTGTGATGGCACACAAAGTATGAAATATTGGTTTACAACGCAGCCCACCAGTCGGTCTCAATTCATTGAATTCGCAAGTAGGTATACAGGTGCTCAGAAAAATAAACCTAGCCTGTGGACCAGGCGTTTAGCGCATGAGGCCTTTCGACCCCATCATGTAAGGGGGAGGGGGAAGAGGTCAAGCGACCATAGCGACACTCTCATCACGAGTCAGGGGTCAGGTGACCATGAACAAAGCAATGAGGGGAGGGGATAAGGGGTTATGATCATGAACTAATTGATTCAATTACCCAAGAGAGTTTTCTCATCTTCAGTGTTTTACCTTTTGTTTGTATACCCTGTACTATGTTGGGCCTGTTGCCTTTTGTTTGATGGAAATAAAGAAATTGAATTGAATTGAATTGAAAAAAATGTGTGACAGGATCACCGTGACGGGCACAGTACGACTCAGAGTGATCATATTCATTTTCGTACTGCACGTATTAGAAGCTTTTCTCAGATTTCAAAGCTGGTAATTTGCTCCATGCAACAGCTCGTAAATTATGATTCAAAGATTTAGTAACCTTTGCATAAGTTGTATAATTGTAAATGATTGGTAAACTTTATACATTTATGAATTGAACCTTTTATTTGCGCCTGCAGGACCAAAATGCTTATGAATATTAAAAGTTAACAGTTCAAGATTCATAGAATTTAAGGAATTTTATACCTTTTCCTCTCATGAAGCAGTTGCCAAATATTGCCTATACATAATTCGGCTTTTATCTCAAAACAACATGTCATAGTTTTGATGACAGATCGACGCAACGCTCTTTCTTGGAGTACCCCCCCCCCCCCAAAAAAAAGAAATAGATAAAATTTCTCCCTGTCTCTGTTACACTTTTTAAAATTCTGTCTTGCGCATCACGGACTCCCTATAATTACAGCTGTCTGCGGGAATTTTGGCCAGACAATGAAACAGCAAGTTAGATTCATCCGCTCGAATTCGGATTGTTGCTTTTCGTTCAGTGTCATCTTAAAGGCATTGCTGCCTCTAACATTTGCAAAGCATTACATAGACATGAAAGAAAAAAAACAGCCTCCGCCTTAGATTTTGAGGTTGACGTGCAGTGACTTCTAGTAGTTTTGACAAACAAAATGACTACAAATTATACATGGGGGGTGTGTAGGGACGGTCTTTATCTGTTAGTTTTTTGATTAAAGATTTCGCAAAGTCATTTTTTCTCTTTGATTGGTTATACATCATCATTTGATGACGATAATTAAAGATCAGCATTATATAAAATGATTTAACTATTATGATGCGTACTTTCATTATTTCAGATACAAAATAAAGGCCCTAATAGGCCAATAGTGAAACCCTTCTCATTTTTCCAAGTTGCAACAATGATATTTCAATCATTAAGTCGACTGAAATGAAAGTGTAATAATCTTGACAAGCACTTGTCAGTTTTGGGGGTTTTTTTATCTTAGAGTATAACGGCAAGTGTAGTTTTACCAAGCAAAATTAATTTAATTCTCCATTTTGAGTTCGACAGATATTCTTCTTTTTAATGCAACCGCCCTCTACTGGTGAAAATGTGATAAAAGTAAAGTTTTGCTGCATCAAGCATTTAGCTGGCATCTCGGACTTAGAATATTCTGTGCATAGATAACACAAAGTTTCAATTTTGGTTCGAATCACATATGTTTCATTTCCATGTAATTTCTTTATCTACCTTCCAGCACTATATTGGCAGAGAGTGAATTTAAAATTACTATGATTCATTTCGGGAAAGTTATTACCAGACTCTCTCGAGTTCAATGCAATGAATGTCATTCTACTGTAAGAATATATATCCAAGTTCCGGGACACCCACCCATTTCCTTCTTCATTCCAGCTGGCACACACGTACACACATTTATTTTGTTGCCTTGCACCAAAAGGGTCGATATTTTTAAGTTTTTACTTCTTTTTCTGCCAACGTCGATTCCAATCGTCGAGCAGACGACCGTCATGCCATCAGCTGTCGGTCAACTTGATTTAATATCCTTTCCCACACGCCTTCCATTTCCTTCGTCACCATACTCAGTCACTCGTCTGTTCCCGAGAGAAAAAAAAAGAGGCGCGAATGTGACTTCGACGTCTTTCACATATGAAATATAATTAGTGGATCTAAGTATGAACGTTATTCAATTTTCACCGCATATAGCACTCAAGACATTGTCAATTTAGGAAGATTTGTAAAACATTTTTGGAACGGTTCTTTTCATTTGGAAACTGTTGATATTGTACATGTTGTAAAAATATTTATGAGTTGCGTGCATGCTATTCCTACTAACCGTGATCAGATCGCGAGGTTAAGTTGTGTTGCGCTTGCGCACAGTGAGGAAACGTCCGGTAAATATGGCCATACGATGAGCTCCAACTTATCTTACCAGTGTGAAAGGGGGTTCTGGTGTGCTTACAAGACATGCGTTGCAACGCGATTATGTTAGAATACTTCCAGATATGATTTATATATAGAGACCCAATAGATAAAGTAATCTTACAAGGATGACTTTTTTAAGGGTCACCACAGCCAATGGGATCCTGGACATTTCATCCGCATGGAATCAAGAGAAAACTTTATTTGGCAGACACCCAAGATGAAGAGATCTTAATGTGTACATATTCTGTATATTTTACTGGCGTAAACTGCTCTGAACAAAGGGAAAGAAATTTAGCTGATGTCTTAAAATTGACCAGGCAATTATCGATTATGAAAATTGATGGTGTGATTTGATGTCAAATTCATTGAAGATAACATAGCAAACTCTGAAAATATAGCATTATCAGTGGTCAAAGTTTATGATAAACATGATAAAGACGATAGACTTTTATCATTGGACTGTGGTTGACACTGGTTGAGGAATGGAGAAGGGAACATGACTTTTAAATCTTTGTCGAATTATGTCACAAACCAAACTTCGATTCAGCCAGACAGGTCATGCTCTCATGGGGAATTGCGATAAGTTCTTTTTTTTTAATAATAATGATGCAATATTAGAGAGGGAAAGAGGTAGAGAGGGATGGAGGGAGGGGAGTGCGAGTGAGAGTGGTGTTGATAGCAGATCTGGGAACAAAACGTGACAGATGCGTTGTGTTTACGGCAAAGAACACAAGCAATAGTCGTTTCCCCGATGAAGGAGAAAAAAAAATAACAACAGCAAACAAACTGGAAACGTTCACAAGACACTAGAGGTTTGATTGAACATTCCATGCATGTTTTGTTTGCGTGAGCATTCAGGGGCAAGGGATAAAATCACTTTCATTTTCAAGATAAACATTATTACTATGATAGTGTTCCCTTGATTTATGATGTTGTATGCAGTTTTGTAGGTTAACACTTGTCAATCAATGCATGATTATGTGTACGTTGCAGATCGAAAATCAATTCAAATCAAATCAAAATGTGCAGTCGTGTAGTAAGCGAAACTATGTGTCGTTTCTTTGAGGTATCTATGGCATCTTTGATGATGATGATGACGATGATGACGAAGAAAATGATGACGATGATGATGATCATGATGATGACGATAATAGTGATGTGGTGAGGATCATGAAGATAGTGATGGCGATGATGATGACGATGATTATCGTGATGCTGGTGATGCTGATGACAATGATTGATGGTGATGATGATGATAATGATTGATGGTGATGATGATGATGATGATGGTAGTGGTGGTGATTGCGTTGTGATAGAACTATTTCAAAGATAAATCGTTGTTTGAATAAACATTACCTACGATCGTACCAAATGAACTTGCGTATGCTTGAGTTGAGATGACATCCCTGTCTACGCATCTGTGTGTTTGTGTGTACGTGCGTAACTGTGCGTGCGAGCCAGGGATCCGGAAGCTTGAATTCCCCTCCTTCTTCAGTCATAGCAAACTGTCAGGAGAAATCGCTCGCATCATTTTCATCTCAGCTACACGTCGGATTGTGGTCCTCGTTCTCGTTTCTTCGTCCTCAGCTCTCTCGACAACAGCCAAAATTCTTTGGCTGCCCACGATAACTCTCGAAGAATGTGAACGTCTTTATCTCCCCCACTCAAATCCGACAATCAGCTGCCACGATTTGTCTTTTCTGTTCCCCACTCCCTATATACCGTAACTTGGGGAAGGTACTCCCCGGGAATACTCCCTATTCCACAGTCAGAAACACTTTTCTCGCTTTTTGTTGTTGTTGTTGTTTTTTTTTCTCTCTTTCCCTTCCCCTCTTCCTCTCAACACACTCACTCTTTACGCACACACTTTCTTCCTCTGTATCTCCCTGCGTATATAAAGAGACAAGTTCTCGTCATTCCACCAGAATGAGCACAGACGGTGGTCGAACCAGGCACCGTTTCGACCTTGCCCCGTCAACCGACTGAACCACTCCCGGTATAAGTCCAGGAACGCGAGAACATTGCAACGAAAATTTCGCTCCGCCATCCGGCGAGGGTACTCAGCGATTGCCAAATAGACAAGTCCTTTCGACGCTCCACATTTGACAACAGAGAGGAGGAGAGAGAAGAGGTTTGATGGGAACACAGTCATAATTATGTAAATGTCGCAGAAGTCTTAAAAAAATCACACCACACGTGTTTCCGACGTCGACTGAGACACCAGTCTGACTTTCCGCCGGCGCGGCGCTGCTTCGAGGTGCTAATCCTTGCTTTTGTTACGCGTCCGCCGAAATGTCTACGATAGTTTTCGCCACGGCATTCCGCAAGAGTGTGGTGTTTGCTACAATGATTAAGATGTGATTTTTCTGATACTGGTAAAGTTTGCGCCAAGTGACGTCATCAAATTACAAAGTCGCCGTACATGAAAATATTTCAACTTATAATTGGCGATTTTCGGGTCAATTATAGCAACGGGCGCCACGATAGTTCATGCAATCCTGGAGAAACGAGTTGGAGCCGTGCCCTTGATTATCTGATCGCCTGATTGACGAACTGCTTGACACCTCTTGCTGAGTCTTATGCAAATACATTCTCCATAAATCCAAATGTCTATCGAGGGATAACACACTAACTCATCGACCCATCACATGAACAGTGCCATGGAACACTGCAGAGGTTTCCTTTGTCCGAAAATTTTCCGCAACGTTACCATGGCAACGTGCTACTTCATTACCATCACCATCGTCATCCTCTCCCTCATCTCGGCAACGACGTCGCACACGCAGTCGTCAGCGGTGTCGTCGTCGACGGGAGATCGTCCCAAGTGCATGAGGTACTACCACACGGAGAGGATATCGCATCCGAGGAAGGCGTGCCAATCAAAGGTACGATTCGGGGTTTTTTTTCACGATTTTCACTTTCCACCATTACCTTGATGAAGTAATCTTACTGACACTAATAATGATACATTTTACATTCTCTGTTTATGTAGCGCATATTATTATCATTTAAACAGTCCACGTGCACTCAAACACCTCATTCAATCGACTGACAACCTTTTGTTTATGGAGAAACTTCGGACATCATTCCAATTTCTAATGAGGAAAAGTATTTCATCGACAAATTTATCCGGCTGATCATCAAGAGAAAAAAAAGAAGAAGTAACACTAAACTTAATAGAACGCATGTGAGGAGAAATCAAATTCTAAAAATATCAATTCACACGTACTTTGTGAGCATAATGTGAAACTAATCAGATTTGAATAAGTTATGACCTTATGCTAACTTTTACGGCTAAAGAGTTAAAAAATAGGGTCTATGACAATGCCTTGCATGATTTGTATCTTGTTTATAAAGTATTGATTACACTTTAGAATACCGTTCAGAGAAAGACAGACACATACAGGTGCACAATGTGTGAAGATTATATGGATATTTTAGTTAATTGACATTTTATTTGTGTTTATATCGGCTCATAATATTATCATGTATGTATTTAGAATATTCCATGCTATGAGTAATGATAACCCCTGTCTATACGCTATTAAACAGAAAGAAATAAACATGAGACTCTTTTGCAGAAATACAATAAAAAAATGGCAGTGTATGCAACCACACGCGTGTGTCTTTACCATCCAGCCACACTCTGTTAGCTTAGTGTCGAACTCATTGGCTGTATGACTCGTGAGCTGTATAACTCGTGGGCTGTATGACTTGTGGGTGTCGGTCTCGTGACGTGCACCCAAACATACCGGTATGACAAAATAGATATTTGCAGGTATAACATTGGCTTACTTTGACGTTAGCAATTATGGCCTAGATATTGCTTCGGGACATTTATCAGTGGCTTTAGAAATATGACTTTAGAATGAGAGATATTGTTTTGACGCGTTTACATCATGTCAGTGTTTTTCTGATATTTGGTTTGAATAAGACCGGTGTATATCTGAATATCTATGATTTGTGATGTGTTTACATCATATTAAGCCCTCTTTTTCGGACATCTTGTTTGTATTAGACTTGTATAGCTATAAATATTTCCTGAATATTCACGGCCTAAAAACAGATTGTAGTAGCTCCATTATGTTTTTGCGGTTTTCTAACAAAAAAATCAAGTCAAGTGATGTGAAGCAACTACAGAATACCTAATATCCTCATCTACTTTGAAGATATAATAAGATGGTTGCACCCGATACCTGGATGTGCCGTTTCGTGAAAATATGACTTCAAATTTTAAATGCCATTAGCTTCGGGGTTTTGTCCTAATATAAAGTTCGACTGAACTTCGTATGTTTTTGTTTTTGTTTTTGTTTTTGCTGATGTTTTGATTGGTTTTTTTTTTGGGGGGGGGGGCAAAAGAAAAAAAAAAGACAACGACGTGGATTTGTTTGTTTGTGTTTTATTCAGGAATTATCAATATCGTATCACGGGCGATCTTCTAAGTGACTGAACGCAAATCTTATTTTTATTGACACGTCCAATATACGATCGTTCGAATGATCACGCAGGATAAAGCAGATAGACAATATTCAATTATCAATCAATTTATACCTTTCATCTTTCCTTCTCTGTTGTTTATTTTTGTTTCTCTTTTTTTTTTTACTATGAGTTTTACAGTGCATGCTTATACTTTCGGGCTTTCGGACATGGCTTCCTATATACTACATCTCAAGCACGAACGATATACATCCCTCGAATTAATGATTGTTGCTTTATCCTACAGCAACAATAAAGGAGGGAACTTATTGTCAGAATCTTAGAACTGAAAGGGATAATACCTCTGTGAAGATCCCTTTCAAGAGGATTTCATACAACTTTCATGCAGTTATTCATTGATTTTATTTTTAAAAACAATATGATGTTTGTATAGGATATGCAGGGAGAAAATCATGCGTCCAAAAAGTTTTCAAGTTTAAGAGTTAAATAAGCTATATAATTCATCTTTGCGCTAGCTGACTTTGGTAAGATAATAAGGGATTAAAAGAAAAATTAAGCTCATTTGTTAACGAATCTCTTACCGACTTGACAAAGGGAAAAGGTGAAACCAAAGGAGAACTCAAAAGAAGAAAAGGTCACCGTAAATACTGATAAAATGCTTTAATCACTCGATCTGAGGCTTTGGTTACTCAGCAACACGTTTATCAGTCAACTTTTTAAAGTTGTTTGTAGGAAATGGTTCGACAAGAAATAGACCTGAAGAAGGCTATTCGAGTTTTTATACGACACCACTGTCGCAGATCGTTACATAGATACAGTGTACCAGCAAGCTTCGGGCCTATGATAGTCTTACGCCGTCTTTTATTACACTGTCACTATGCAACATACGATTCTATAATGTGTCAGTATCCCTTTGGGAACATCAGCCCGTCATGAATGATTTCAGTCACAAATTTTGTCGAACGAAGACAAAGATGTGAATGACTAAAAGTAGGAAGTATCTATCAGATAGGAAGAGAGTGGTGCAGGAGCTATCCTGGATTCACACTGTGTCACATCAATTTGTGTTTGAACATACCCAGGAAATGATATCTTGATATGATTTTTACTGTTTATGTTCACCGAAACGGGAGTCACGAATTGTTACTCAAACAGCAATTTTCGCCAAACTTCCGCTACATGGGAGGTTTTCACGCATGTTTTCACGCACAGAAACACTTGATAATACTCACTGCAGTCCAGAGGTTTTTGATTTATTTGATTCGTAATGTAACACAGGTTCGAGTCAAAGGAAGTGTCGTAATTTTGAATGCTCAAATAATGTGTGTGTGTGTGTAGTATGTGTCATGTTAATGAATGTCGGATTACGTGCAGAACTCGGGGGAGAAATAAACTGCCTCTTATAATGACAATAAAGTGTTAAAATGGTTCTGTTTTGCATGTTCTCCACGATAGATTTCGACATAAAATCATTATCATTAATACTTAATCAGAGTTACTCGTAAAATATAAACAAAAATGGCTTACCTTTGGGAGCAGTGATTTAAAAAATGTTCAAGATATCACAATTCATGTACATGTATAGGTCTGTTGTATCACAAAACATCCTACCAAATAAGATTTTCCCAATAAAGCCTAAAATATGAGGAGATGTCAGCATTTTTCTCAATAAACCATAACTGTAGACGGTTTAGTTTGGAAACATTTTTATGATGACTATTGTTCACATTTTGTGTATTTAACAATACTTGACATCGATTATACGGATTCAAATATTTACAGTGGTTGTTTCTATCCCTAACTCACATTTTAGAAGTATTTTAAAGCACTAATGCTGGGTCTTTGTTTCATCTGCAAATGGTAAATTGTGCCTTTAAAGTTGTATGGATGTAAAGTGCAATCAAATAAACAGGGAGAAAAGTTTCATTCAAAACAAAAAAGTTTGAAGGGATAGTACAGTATTTTTTGTGAGGTACTTAGAAACCGCTTTATGAAATGTTAAAGAGCATACAATTTTAAGAGGAATTTTAAGTCTATTTGATGAAAAAAAAAATCGGTTTTGAAATGGCTGAGATATCCAAAAAAACAAAGTAAAACAAAGCGATCCAAATAAAAGAAGGGTCCCACCTTTCAATTAGGATCTTTTTTGTCTTGGATATCTCAGCCATTGCAAAACCAATTTTTATCATATAACCTTTTAATTCCTCTTAGAATAATATATCGTCGGTCTCATAAATGCCAAAAGGGCCTTAAACCACTTCCACTGTTATGCCAAAAGGCCCTTAACGCTATAGACTTTGTACACTATTAGTGCCCTTTTGGCATAACAGGGGAAGTTCTTTAAGGCCCTTTTGGCATAAGGCCGACGATATGCTCTTTCAAATTTCCTAAAAGGTTTCTCATTATCTAAAAAGATCCTCATCAAAAAACGTTGAAAACCTGAAGTCCCAGGTCATCCGAAACTGTACCATCACTTTAAAGTTGCTAATGCAGGCAATATGCACGAAAGAATGATACTGAATAATCATCGCAACTAGCCTATAAATTTTCAAACTTGGGTATGAGGTGATGATGTAATCATCTGACAACTCACCCATTGGTTTATCAAACACAACACGATGATGTCATTGCACCTCACAACTCAATCTTTGGTTTATCAAGAAATCGATGTTTTAGTAAATAATTATCCTGCAATGACAACGCATCATTGCTGTATGACTCGTACACGCTGTATTGATGAGAAGAACATTTCATGCTGCATTCTTGTTTTTCTTTCAGTTCTGGACACAGAATCTAGTGAAGTTTCGTTTTGTTTTGAATTGGAAATCATTGGTAGAGTTGCGAGGTGATCTGTTTTCATGTTCAAAAGCTATTCATTTCAACTCTTAAAGGGGAATTCAAATCAAATCAAGTCAAATCAGCATTTGAGGCAACGCCAAGCGCCACGCTCTCAACTTGCGATGATAACACTCTTATGTCATAGATTGAAGGAACATCTTTGTTCCCACAGTTGTGTAGATGACGCCACGATTCAACAAACGTTCAACTCACGCTGCAATGAACACGCCCTTGATTGTTTGGGTGCAATCACTTACGCATATACAAGGAATCTTGATACAAACTATGAGGGGATTTGCGAGTATTTCATCTGCTCTCTGCATCTTAAATGTCTTGACAAATTCAATGTTTCTGTGAGGAATCGGTATAATCATTGTGCGTTATAACTTTACGGTATATATACGTAATTGTCGATCATTGCGAACTGGCCCTACTTGTGATATCGCAGTATCGAGTATCCGACATATCGCGATATCAGTAGGCATCAATCGTCGTCTGTCACTCTACTCGAGCGTGTGATAACAAAGTCATGTATCATCGATCGCCCGGGGTTTCAATTCGCTCATCTCCTCTGTGGTATTTCTTTTTTTCTGCGATGTTTCTCCTGCCAAAATAATGCCCCTGATATTAGCTCTAGACATCGAAGCCTTCGTCACGGATAACAATAACAATACACGAGGTTGATCCGCGTGTTTATTTTCGGACGTCCGTGAGCTGAGGCGGGTTGAGCGAGTGCGTCGCATGCTGACGGTTCGCCTATAACCGCGGCCGGCTCGACTGGCGAGGCGGTGATGACAACGTGCCGAAGATCTCGTCAGGAACATCTTCGCGACATTTTGAATGCAAGCTATATAGAGCCTCCTTGAAAAGGTTGATGTAAACAATTTTTCTCGTTTTGATATGTAGGGCGTCAGACGTTATGCTCAGAGAATGTGGCTGAGTATCTGGGAAATTTGCCCGGTACAAAATGGAATGCGGAGTGGTGAAGCTTTACTCGACTAATAGTTGATTCAAAATGCGTTAAAACCAATATCCATGAACTTGACAATCCACCAAAATAAAAGCACTGGTGATAATGAAAACAATTTATCGAATTATCTTCGGTATTCTATTCGGTATACATGCATCAAATATCGTCATTCCCATGTAAAGTTCACAGTTTTCGGGTGGTGGACGTGACAGGATTTTATTCCGACTTTCTATCACCACCGAGGCATCGGGAGAGTGCATGAGTTCAGTGGGTGAAACATGATTTATTTTTGTATGTTTTGGTGCGCTATGTGTGTGTTTTATCGCGTGTTTTGCTAAACGATTTCGGGCCACAATTTATAGTGTCATGGTCGATGTTTTGGCATTTCATTCTGGACTCTTTGTGACCAATCTATCAGGGTAAAACACGTGCGTTCATTGTGTTGAGAAATGTTGCACACTCCCCCCCTCCTCCCCCCATCATTTTCTTTTTTAATTTAAATCATATACATTGAAGAGTAAGCTGTGGAGTAAGTTGTGGATATAAAGTAACACATACAACCACACACATACACACGCACACACACAAAAAAAAACACTTAATGCAAACCACAGTTTTAAAATCTTCACAGACGGGACACCGTGACTCATGTGAAGGATTCATCGAAGCATAGCATAACATAATTCATTTGTCAACGATTTATAAACTAATAATAGGCTAGCTCTTTCAGGTTATGTTGTTCAGTTATTAGTATTACATTAAAATGTATTCTTATAAAAAGAACTTTTTTTCAGAATGTTCAGAATGTATGATAAGAAAGGATAATTATGATGTACGTATATGTAGGCATATATTATGTATATAGGCCTATATGTCATGCATCTTTGTTTTACATCTACAATATTGTGATAATATATATTTAGATTATATTTTGAATATGTAGGGCATTTTGTTGTTTTTGTTAGCATATCATGTTTGTACATTTATATTTTTGTTGTTGAAAATATTGTTTAAAGGACAAGTTCACCTTCATAAACATAAGGATTGAGAGAATGCAACAATAATAGTAGAACACATCAGTGAAAGTTTGAGGAAAATTGGACAATCGATGCAAAAGTTATGAATTTTTAAAATTTTTGTGTTGGAACCACTGGATGAGGAGACTACTACAGCTTGTGAGTCATATGCGTACAACAGTATAAAGAAAATGTAAAAGAAAATTTAACATATTTTCACTTTTTTCGCATAATAAAAGAGCACTTGACTTGCCTCTTTCTAAAGGCGGGGGGAAATATATTACCCATAACATTTGTCGGTAACGAGTCAGGGGAATGTGTACTTTTTTCAAAAGATGGAATTTTGTGAAATTCTCTTCATATTTTCTTTATATTGTTGTACGCATGTGACATCTAAGTTATACATACACTGCAGTAGTCTTCTCATCCAGCGGTTACTGCACAAAAACTTCAAAAATTCATAACTTATGAACAGATTGTCTGATTTTCCTCAAACTTTCACTGATGTGTTCTACTAATATTGCTACATTCTCTCAATCCTTATGTTTATGAAGGTGAACTTGTCCTTTAAATGTATGATACTTCGTGAAAATGTATTACACTGTAGGTGATGATAAATCATACGGTAGCAACAGACCTACATTCCTTGTTCAAGACCAAGCGTATTTTTATCTAACCAATTTGAGCGACTGTGTCTTTCAGCAAAAGATGTTTGAATTCTACCAATTTTTATGCCTCCGCCACGAAGTGGTGCCGGAGGCATTATTATTTACGTCAGTCTTCTTACTCTAACTTTGTCTTGAAAAGTCAACACAAATGTTGAAAAAAAAAAATCAAGGTAATTTTAGCAATGAAGTAAGTATAACATACATAAAAGTAGCAAAAAATCATTAAAAAGTCACGGCGTAATCTATAGACTGTAGATTGTGCTGTCATATTTCTTTTCATGACTATAAATAGACGTTTATAAACGTGAATTTCTGGATGATTGAGAAGTTGGTAGTACAGAGGGAAACAAAATGTGTCACCATGACGTCAGACCTTTATATTTTGAAACATTCAATGTCAGACTAAACCTCCAAAGCTTGGAACGATTCCTATTTCAGTGCATACTCTTAAATCTTCCCCGTCTCTATGTTCTTTCTTTTATATTTTTATATCATATATATGCTTAGTGAAACTTGCATATGGATATATGTATTATAAAAAGCGATGCGTTCATGGAAAGCTCACTAAGTAAAGATCGCAGCTGGATTATATCGTCATTTTGTCCCCCAGATCTTTCACTGCGATGTACTCTTGTAGTCCTTTTCTTTGTTGTTCCCCTTTTGAGAACTAACATCTTCTATATACGCCATGATTTTATTTAGGGAACTTTTGGTGACATTGAGAAAAAAAAAAGACAAACGGCAATGGTATAGGATGTTGGATAGTGCAGACACGGGCATGTACATTAACGAGGTCGTATAGAAGATGAATTTAGGAATTTAGTGTAGTTTTATCTGTGGCGTATTCTGGGCGAGGCTGCAGATTGTACCACGAGCGCCCCTGCACCATTTTCCCTGAGAGCCAGCCATCGATCCATCGAGCCACATTGGTACATTTACGGGTTTACGCAGTGCAGGGATTTCCACGTTCACATCGTTTTATCGTGGTTAGTCCCGTCCATTTGTTTCAATTTGACAGGGAGCGTGTGCGCGAGACATCATTTTGCGGATCAGCAAATGCTCAAAATGGGCGGAGTACGGGTAATATCACTCTAATACAGCCTTTTATTGATTTGGAGGTTTTATTGACACAAGTGAGGGGGCTGCTCTTATTGTCGATTTTAAATTTGTTGTCGTTACGCCTGTCGAATCGTTGCATTATTGCGAGCAATATCATACACGAGAGAGAGACATGGTTGGTATGATGTTAACTGTCGTCTCAAAAACTCAGCACGCAAGACAACTCCCTGAGATTAATTTTCCCCCAAGTGCCTCGGTATAGCTTCCGGAGACGCCAGTAAATCGCGGTGGAGGGGAGGGTGACGTGAACTATTTTCCTGAACTGTTGTCAAGTCTAACACAAAGAGGGAATGGGGGAGAGGTGGATCGTACATGGTTGGCTATGAACTTCTGGAATAATATGGTGCAGTCAGCAAATACAACTTTTATTAAACCAGAAGAACTCATTTTTTGCCATTTGCAGTGTTGTTTTTAGATTTACTTTTTCCATCTTTTATAGGTTTGCTTATAACACAATATTTTTCCTTTTTACAGTGATTCCATGGAACTGCAAATCTTAGGGACTGTTTAAATACTAAACTTGAGATGCCCTTTCTTATCTTCCAGAGTAATTCACAACATTTACAAGCTTCACTTCTGTTGTGGATATCTCTTTTCCATATACAGCTAAACAATATAACTTTATTTACTTACTTAGTTCATTTATCGAAATATAAAGACAAAATTACTATGATTGTCTTATGCATTATTGAAATTTGTGTGAAATTCTTTATTCATGTAAGCGTTGTATGTATTACCTTGTTTTATTGCTTTATATGAAAATAAAATCATTTGAGTTTGATTTGAATTGAAGTATCTTAACAACGTCTGGTCAAACGGGATGATATCGCCAGTATCTATCTATTTTTCATTCATTGTACTTTTCACCTAATGGGGAAAAAGGTTTTCTTAACATCACAAAACGACTCCCGCATCTCTTCAGTCACATTCTGTCCTGTTGCTTTCATGCGTAATGCTTTCATATTCAGGTTATCACCAAGTGTGAAATCACTTTTTGTATCAGTACAATGCATGTGTATTTCTAGCTCTTTAAGCGGGCTGAGTAGCGACATATGCAAGTTTGTGAATGTGATGTTGCATCACTCATGTTATAGGGCCTATAAAGGCAAAAAGATCTTATTTATCAGGCCAATGTTTCGGTTGTAACACTGCGAAGCTAAAATCTGTTGAGTGTTTGCTTCATTAACTGCTAACATGGCTTAAGTCAATACCAGGGACATTGTATAAGAAACACACACAAACAACATGAATAAACAAACACTAATACTTCTTTCAAGAATCCAGTTCGTCTTAAAGAGATTTCGATTCCCTTTTTGGCTGAATTATCACCTTTGAAAAACTCTGTGGTGACACTGCTGAAAGCGGACACATTTACAGGGCTTGTTTGTTCGCTTGTGCGTGGATGTGTGTGTGTATTAATATTATACACATATGTGTGCAATGGTAATTGTAATAATTATGCAAAGCCACCCTTCTTTCACATCTGCCGTGCAGCTCTGATTTCAACAACCCAGTTCACAGTTCGGCTTTGCACATGTAATGACCAGATGAAGAAAGGGGTCGTTTGTACGATCAGGCATGTTTTTATGCCTCCTCCACGAAGTGGTGCCGGAGGCATTATGTTTTCGGGTTGTCCGTCCGTCCGTTCGTCTGTCCTTCCGTCCGTCCGTCCTTCCGTCCGTCCGTCCTTCCGTCCGTCCTTCCGTCCGTAATGAATTTTGTGGACAAGGTAACTATCAAAACCTTTTGAGGTATCCTAATGAAACTTGGCATGTATGTGTATTAGGGGGTGAAGTTGTGCCTATCAACTTTTGGGCGTACATGCTCAAGGTCAAAGGTCAAAAGGTCAAGGTCAAATACATACAATTTCACTATTTCCATCATATCTCTATGCAATGCCTGAAGATATTTTCTTGAAACTTAGTGTATACATGTATCACCCAATTAAGAATCTCTGGTGAAAGTTTTGGTCGTGAGGTCAAAGGTCAAAGGTCAAAAGGTCAAGTAAAAATATTAAAACTTCACTTTTTTCTCTGTACCTTGGAAATTGTTCAAGGTCTCTTCATGGAACATAGTATATATACATGTACTGACTGGCAGTGATTATCTAGAGAATTTAGGGTTCATGGGGTCAAAGGTCAGGGGTCAAAGGTCAAGGGCAACACTTCAAAATTTTACTAAATATTTCCCTCATGTTTATGCAATGCCAGCAGGATTATTATTATATTTTTTTACACTAGGTGTATGCATGTTTAACCTAATAGAGATTCTCTAGAAAGGTTTTTTGTTATTTTGTTTATGCCTCAAAGGTCAAAAGGTCAAAGATCAAGTGAAAGTGCTGAACTAAGTTTTTCCTCCATATCTCGAAAGTGGCTCAAGTTATCTTGAAACGTACTACATATTCATGCATCTTCTGCCTGACAGTGATTATCTTATGAATTTTAGGGTCAAAGGCCAGATGAAAATGGTAACAATTTACTATTCAATACAGAAATTGCACTTTTTCCCCATACCTTGAAAATTACTCAATGCATAAATGTATGAATGCATGGGTCAAAGTCAAGTTAAAGTCCGTAAATCCCAAATACATGCTCTCCTATTCATCCAATTAAACCTAGGTCAAGGAAGGTGAGCATTCAACACATTTGTGACAAACTTGTCATTTTAACATTTAGCCAATTTTGTGAAAATGTAATCACACATTGTCCACATGTACTATTTAGACCTATTAGGAGAATCATGCATTATGGCGGAGGCATACCAGTCGCCATAGCGACATTTCTAGTTTCTTTTTGTTTTGTTTTGTTTTTTGTTTGTTTTTTTAATTCACTCTAAGCCCCGGTTTAACAGAGCCTTTCAAACCAGAGTTACCGTGACAACGTCCGGACCATCTTGTGTGTGTGTGACTGTGTGTGTGTGTGTGTGTGTGTGTGTTAAAACGATCCCCGCAAAATGTCGCTCTGACGCTGTCGCGGTATGACCTATAGCTTTGCCAAATTCGAGGTGCTCTTACCAGATATAGGGTAACTACCCCGACATTACCTCGACATTACCCCGTTAAATCTGGCCAATAAAGTTGAATGATTTTACTCATCTTACATGTCATTTGCATGTGAATGTTCTTTGCGACCACATCACTGCCAGTGTCATTTAAGAAAGTGTTTTGAAAGTTGACTTTAACCTGTAGGGAGGTATCAAGAAATGAGTCAAATCGGATGACTGACGGAAGTTTCACCAAAATTGGACAAGTGATTAGAACGCCATGGGATTTCACTGAAGTTGCACTTGTTTACATCGAATACGTAGACACGTAAATTGGAAGAGTCAATGTGTGATGGTGTCATCAGCACCGCGCCATTCCTTGCTGATTAGTGCCTATACCCAAAATATGATTATAATCATTTTTTTTTTTTGATCGATGATTTGGCAACTGCAATTTCCTTTCCCCAGACAGTCATCATCCCTTGATTATTGCAAGATTGCGATGATTTGATGCACACGATACATCTTGTTCGTTTTGATTTCATGACAAAAAGAGGAGATTTAGTGCAGCTTTGTGTACGGTTCAGTGGGAATCTTTATAAGTAATGACTATACTTATCTCATTCTCTAGTAGAAAATTACTGGTTTAGAAGTGATGATTTTCTTTGACCTTTAGAAGGGATATATAGTCGCTAGTCGCCCTGCTTTTCTGACCTCCGAAATGACTCTTTAGGAAGTCTTCATGTGCATTCCGGTTGAAAAGTTGTGATTCAGCTGTGAGATATATCATCATCATCTCATCTCGAGAGACTCTCTTCGCGATATCATTTTATAGCAAGCTTTAGATCTGCGACGCGAACGCTAAGACGACGCTATTAGGAAAAAAAATGTGTTCTGCACATGCGCTATCCATGACAGCTGTTTCCATTGTCAAACCCGCCGGAGGAGGCGTCGTCTCAGCGTTCGCGTCGCATGTCTAAAGCGCGCTATCGTTCCCGGGAAGGGGGGGGGGGGGGGGTCAATACTAATATTTCATTATTTGTCTGAATTAAGCTCTTGAATGACTCCTATATCATTCAAGTCAAATTCACATGACGCCAAGTTTCCCTTGTTTGAAGAAGGTAGAAGTGGGGTATGACAAGAAAATAATCTAGTCCTATACGTGGGTTTAGCGAACGCAGAAAGATCAGTGAAACCGTAAATAACGACTGAAATTTTTTTTAAACGTATAAACGTGGAATCGTTTAATCTATACGTATCATCTTTCAAGAAACTTAACCTAATCCCAGGTTACACAAGGGTGGGCATTCTTACCCCCTCCCCCCTCCCCCGGGGCAGGTGAACAGCCTGGAGTCAGAAGTCACTCGAACGTACGGAAAAGATATATTTTGATAAACAACAGCATCTACAGTCTCTCTTGACAAATAACCATATTTGTGTCTTCCCGTGATACATCATCTGCGATAGTTGTCCACTGCCAGAAATATCGGCGATTTATGCTTTTGCACTTTCCGGGGTTACATAGATAACTCAGCTCGTAAACTGGCACTCGGTAAGCGAGCAAGCCGTTAGTCTTGTTGCAGGTGTTTCGCAGTTTAGCACATGCAGTAAGACCTTAATTATCTATTCCGATTATGAAGAGATAAATTACTTCAGCAGAAAATCTGTCCTTTCATCAGTAGACAAACAAGAGTTTCATACTTAACAAAAACGAACGTACAGTGGTTGACAATTCAATGTTTTTTTTTAAGGTCTGCATAAATCAAGTCTCAATTAAGTCTTGACATAAGCTTCTGGGAATCCTTCAAACAAATACTTCTAGGTATAGATTCCTTACATTCTTTCTCATCTATTGATTTTGAACTTATTTGTTGTATTCAACAATTTGCCCATTCAATTCTTGATATTCATCAAATCACTTCAGATCACCTTGGTTGTATAGGGTTGAAAGGTCATCGTGTGCTCGCCAAACCTTAATAATAATAATAATAATAATATGAAATATTTATTTAGCGCTTAATACAACATGTTACTAAGTGCTTTACAATGCTAAACAACCAAACATACAAATCAGCTTAGAATAACAAATAATTTACTACAAATGCATACAGGGCCTACATAATCATTAATTCTGCTCTAAAAATAAATGAGTCTTAAGTTTCTTTTTGAAGATGTCAACGGAGGTGGAGGTCTGAATGTGAGTAGGGAGAGTGTTCCAAAGAGTGTTCCAAAGAAGGGGGTTAATGAAACCAAGATTTTACAGAAAATCAGTAATCATGCAGCAACAATAGTAGGCCTATAAATCGGCCATATGCAGTACAGACATCTGAGATTGATATAGGAACGGTGTTATTCAATTCAATTCATTTCAGTTCAATAGTTTATTCATTTCCATCAAAGAAGAAAAAGAAAACATGATTCAAAGCGGTACAAGTTGTCTATTTGACTTTCATTCATCTGATAAGGACAGTTCGTCGAATACAATATAAGGTATATGCACGAATGGTATTATAAAAAAGAGAAACAATGCACACTTTGTCATGGTAACAAAAAAGTAAATAATCGTAACGACGGAAAAGAGCTTTTCACTAAAAAGCCAAGCTTGCTTTACGTTGAACACAGGAATGAAAACAACGACAGCACCAATATACCAAATAAGATATATTCATAGTAAATTCATCTATATACCATTGTACATTTGCTAAATGATGATGCTGATAATACAAGCATACTATAAACAGTACTTACGATAAATGCATACATGTAAATGTATCATAACGTTTATATCGTATAGGTTTCATGAGAAACAGTCAGATTATATCTATCAACGAGCACACGATCTCGTCGTTCGAAATCAACGGAATCACAGCGTGGCGTTGCTCGCCACACGGAAGCTATACAAGTGTGATGTCATAGCCATTGATCGCCATGGAAACTGTTGACGTTCCAACCCAATCTATTGTGACATTGATATTGAAGGTTGTGAAAGCCTGTTTGTGGAAATCATTAATGATAAAATGAAAAATAAGATAATTGGTGTTATATACAGGCCACCAAATCATAAAACCGAAATGTTTTTAGAAAATTTTGATGAATGCCTCAACACGATTACACAAGAAAATAAGGAAATTTATATTATGGGCGACTATAATATTGACATGACGAAAATAGATACTTTAGCGGTAAAATTAAAAACTATTCTTTTTTCATATGCTTTCCATTCCCATATTGATAACCCAACAAGAATATCCCAAACATCTAAAACCTTGTTGGATGATATTTTTTCTAATAACTTTTCTGTAAATAAATTCATTAATGGTATTTTATATTATGATATATCTGATCATTTACCGATATTCATTATTCTTCGTTATTCTGAAAACGTCAAAAGTATTTCAAAACCCAGGCCGATAATGTACAGAAAAGAATCAGACGAGAATATTGAATTACTTAATCTTGATTTAGTGAAGGAAGAATGGCAAGAAGTGTATCTTCAAAATAACGCCGATAAAGCTTATGATATTTTCCTAGATAAACTTTTATATTATTATCGAAAAAACATTCCTTTAGTTAAGAAAAAACACGCAGAAAGAACAAACATCCCTGGATTACAAAGGGAATCATCAATTCAATAAAAACCCGTAATAAATTGTATAAACTGGCGATTACTACCCACAATACAAAACATTTTACAGATTACAAAAAGTATAGAAATATACTCAGTAATTTGATTCGTATTTCTCGTAAAATGTATTATTCTGATAAGTTTGATAATCAAAAGGATAACGTAAATGGTTTATGGGAAACTATATATGAAATAACAGGTAAAAATAATAAGGAAACATCGTCCGTTTTTTATAATGACAACAAAGAACTCATAAACCCTGATGAAATATCTGATGCTTTTAACTCATACTTCGTAAATATTGGCCCCCAATTAGCTTCAAAAATAAAAAACAAACATGTTCATTCAAACTTTACTGAATTTCTTCCACCAAACTGCGACAAATCCCTTTTCTTTACCCCAACAGATGAGGAAGAAATACTGGAGATTGTTAACAGATTAAAGCCAAGTAGATCTAGTGGCCATGATGAAATAAGTGTTCATATACTGAAGAAAATCATCAAACAAATAACCACACCTTTATCTTACATTTTCAATCTTTCACTGTCTTCTGGAATATGCCCAAACTCATTAAAAATTGCGAAAGTAGTTCCAATTTTCAAAAGAAAAGACGACCCTTCTCTTTTAACAAATTATGGACCAATATCGTTATTACCTAGTATTTCTAAAATTCTGGAAAAAATTATTCATAAACGCCTGTACATTTTTCTTCATGTAAATGACCTATTATACCTAATCAGTTTGGATTTAGAAAGGGCCATTCCACCGATTTAGCTATAATTCAATTGTTAGATAAGATTACTGAATCTTTTGCAAATAAAAAACATTTTATAGGAATTTTCATGGATTTATCAAAGGCTTTTGATACCATAGATCATGATACATTAATTTACAAATTAAAAAGATATGGTATTCGTGGTTTAGCACTTTCTTGGATTATTGATTATTTATCCAACAGAAAGCAATATGTACTATTTAAGTCATCTAAATCTCCGAATTCTAATATTGTATGTGGTGTTCCCCAGGGATCAATTCTTGGCCCCCTACTGTTCCTTGTATATATTAATGATATAATAAATACATCAAAAACTCTTAAATTTATACTTTTTGCGGATGATACTAATGTTTTTTTACTCCCATGAGAACCTTGAAACACTGTTTAATACTCTGAACACGGAAATAGACAAAGTCTCCCGATGGTTTATATGTAATAAATTATCCCTTAATGTCTCTAAAACAAATTTTATACGTTTCAAACCTACTGCTTCACAGAACATTAACAGCAGTTATAATATCAATATTGATGGATTATCTTTAACTGAAGTAAGATTTACTAAATTCTTAGGAATCACAATTGACTCGAGTTTAACTTGGAACGATCACATTCATAATATCCACACGTCTGTCTCAAGAACTGTAGGAATTTTATATCGACTGAAAAACTTCATTTCTCAAAATTCCCTGACTATTCTGTACAATGCATTGATCTTACCACATATCACATACTGCAATATCGCTTGGGGAAACTGTGGCTCAACTAAAATTAATCCAATTTTTACTCTCCAAAAACGTGCTGTACGTTTGATTACCAATTCCCGTTACTTATCCCCATCCAATCCCCTATTTCGTCAACTAAAAACATTGAAAATTGAGGATCTTCACACCTTTCAAACTGCTGTTTTTATGTATAAATATACATTTAATTGTCTTCCAAAAATTTTTGATGGCTTCTTCACTCCAAATTTCACCGTTCATTCATATCCAACACGTCAGTCGTCCGATTACCATCTCGAAAACCCCAGAATCATTTTAGCTCAAAAATCATTAAAGCACAATGGACCAGATATTTGGAATTCTTTACCCCCTAATTTAAAGCAACGTACGTCGTTGAACATTTTCAAACGAGAACTAAAAAACACCCTCATAATCCAGTATACTTCTGACACATAAATATTCATACCACCTGGTCAACAAACACCCTAAACAATGAGTTCACGGCCATAACTGAAGTAACATTCACCTCATCACACTGATACACAAAATAACACTCAACGTACAAACCAAGATTCATCCCAACACAATGCACACCGCACTGCACCGCACGCCCTTCGCACAATTACTTCCCACTCAGTGAGTGGCAAGATTTTCTTTATGTATCTCTTCGTTGAGCCCATTGCACAATTACCCCCCACTCAGTGAGTGGCAAGATTTTCTTTATGTATCTCTTTACCTGGGGCCATCATCCTCGTCAAGCTTAGCTTATGATGATGGTCCCCTGCATTTCATTTTTATCATTTCCTATTGCTTCCTTTCATATATGATATTCGTTCTTGAAAAAAAGAAAAGAAAATGTATGTAAGATCCAAACGTTACGAATATTAGCTGTGTAAATGACTATGTAAGTATTTTGTTGATTTGTTGATTTGTATTGATTTTGAAATGCAGAAATAAAAACTGAACTGAACTGAACTGAACATCATCACTCTGGTACTTAAAAGTTCAAATGAAAAAAAGAAGAAGAAAAACCCACAAACAAAATCATTGTTGAAATTGCCACATTCTCGTTAAATTTTAATTAAGCATTATGATTATGTTTGCATGTTTGTAAATGAAAAAAAGAGACAAATCCTTCTTTGTTCATAAAATTATGATTGTGTGTGTTTAAAGGGAAACTTTATCCGTAACTATCTTTGTGAATTTAGTCAGTACAGAAAATGTGGGAGAACGTGTAGATCAGTGAAGTTGGAGGTAAATCGGACAATCCAATACACAATTAAGTTCCACCTATTCTAAGACGTAGGCCCATGTCATCATAGAATTTGCTAGTCTCTCACCATATGCTTTGTCGAATTTTAAAAGATCTCCTGTTACTAAAAGATGCTTTTCTTAAACTCATAAGCGTATAGCTCTAGATAATAAATACTGTATGATGAATAAAAAAAAATAGCAGTATTTCTTTTGTTCAGAGAAAACGCAGCATTCTGTACTATGATGGATTGGTATTATCTTTGTTTCTCTTTATAATAAAGGATACAGACACTGAAAGGTCAAGAAAATTTCTGCGAGCTTCAAGCGAGACTAGGCACAGCACTCATTTCTGGAGAAGAATGAGCCTTGTTATAACTTGTAATTTTGAATCTTGTTTGTACTATCCATCACCGAGATTGATGTAACATGCTTGCCTAACTGAAATGTTGGTTTATCCCTGATCCGTGATCACTTGGTGATGTCAAACCGAAACAAAACGTTACCCGGGTTCACTCCATCAATAAAGTCTGAGAGACATTATCGGTGCGTCATAAATCAATACTCTGCAAGGACTTGAGATGACGCGGATTAGAATATATGGGACTGAGGACAAATGCGCCCTTCTCTTCTTTTTTGTTTCCCTAATCTTAGACCTTCGCGCTCAATCAGGATCCATCTGCACTTTGCAACATATCGTAAACTCACGTCAACATTTACGTCCATACCGAGGCAAAGTCATATTCATATTGTCTTTATACGTGTTCTTGGCTTCGAGATGTTTTTATAAATTAGGAGGAAATGTACTTAACTAGGCCTATATAGTAGAGTAATGCCTCAAATTCTGTCACTTGAACTTTTTAACAGTCAGCGCAAGTGTACCTGACAAATGCGGATCCCAACTGCCAAAATGCGTTATCCTACTTCACATGAATAATATTGCTCGTTTGTTCGTGCGTTTCATTTCTATTTCTCGTACACTACATGTGTACTTCTATCTGGAGTCATGGCTAACTTTACCTCTCTTAACCCTTTGTGCTTTTTTTTTTTTGCCCGTCAATTTAGTTACGACTTCTTAGTGAGAGTGAAGTGTACATGATGATCGTATGTTCATCCTCACATTTCTTATATCTTCGTGGAGTTTTGTACTGCGTCAAACTAACTTTCGAAAGGCAAACAAGACCTGCAAGGACACACTCGTCATTGTATCCCTTAGTTAGTAGTAATGACGAATATAGGGGGATAATAGTGAAGAATTCCCGCGGAAGCCACATTATACATTCTTCTTCTCCGTACAGCTGTTTCGGTTCGTTCATCCCCCCCCCCCCCCTTGTCTATCCGTCTGTCTCCTTACTCCCGCTGTTGGTCTCACTCATATTTTTCAGTCTTTAAGGAACTATAAAAGAAAAAGAATATGTGCCTTTTCATATTTCCCTTGACTTTATACTCCCCACTATTATGAGACTTCCCGGTCTCTTACCCTGGCCCGATATCCAGCCGGGCTAATGGTTACACGCCACGACAGGTGGACCGGACAAAACACGCATGATGGGAAGTGAGGTGGAGGGAATTGTGTGCATGGTGGTGGTGGTGATGTTGTTGAGGTGTGTGTGTGTGGGGGGGGGGGGGGGGGGAGGGGGTGATAGGGGTATGCGGGACTCTGCATGTTTTTGACAAGCCCATACCCCACTCCTCTTATATCAGAAGCGTAGGAAATCCTTTTCATCATTATATCATGGTAATTTAAGATTTCAGTGTATCCATAGTATACCTGAAAGAGGCAGAGCATATAATAGACCAGAAACAGGATATCGTTCACCTTTGAAATCCATTCAATATGATGACACGATTATACAAAGGTTAACTCAACTATAGTTTAGTATCATACCAAAGAAAATTGGTCATATAGGTGCAAGATCAAACAGTAAGTTATTACGAAGTTCAACGTTCTCCTTATCCCGGACTCTCATTATATACAGGTGAACCTCCCTCCCGGGGGGGGGGGGGGGGGGGGGGGGATTTTCGTTCAGTTCCCTTCTGTTCCCAGTTCACGTTGTCCTTTCAAATTGTTTAACAGTTGAATTTCGAATTGATCAAAGCATCACCTTGTATTATGTTACTGCTGACTTATCCGCACACCAGAGATACAATACTCACAACCGTTTTCACAAAACAGTAATATCGGTTGTAATTACAAGATTTATGCAAATTAAATAATTAACCCCGCAGATGATTCTGTCATCGCCTCAGAGGTTTCTCATTGACCTACAAACAGATCTTTACTGAATTGAGTCTGCAAATAACTATAAATGATGCAGAATTGAATTATATTCTTCACATTAGAATATTCTTAAATCATACCTACTTGCCAGCGATAATTTTGTTTCTGAAAGGGAGGGGTCGCAAGTTCTTTAAGTTATCGAAAAAAATGATTGTCATTTCATCACAAGAAGAGTTTGATCCGTGATCATCGCAAAACGGACTAAGCGCCCTTTTTAAACATTTCAAAATGATTCCGTCATCAGATAGAGCAATATAAAACCTCTCCAATGATACCTCACTTGTTACATAACACGGAATACTCTTCAAGTTATGATCTAGAATAGCCCATATATTAATTATTTTCTTGTCATATTGCTTTGTTGATATTTTTAACATTGCAGATTTAATCGCAAATATTATCTCAAGTTAACATGAATGGAGTTAAGTCGTTTTGCGGTCATAACCCTGCTTGGAGAGTTGTGTCGGCGATGACATCATCATATTATGCACGATATGTAATTTGCATATTGCGACATATGTCCCCGTTCAGTGAACCCACGCACAGATGTAAAGACGTTAAAATCCCATGACTTATTTCATGTCACACTTTTTAATCAAATGAAATTGTATTATTCTCTAGGCGTCATTAGCTGCTCTTGTATGCAGTGAAGTCGAAATTGCCATTGAGGAATCGATTGAGTTTGGTTTATTTATTTGGCTTACTTATTTTGGCTTGTTTATCTTATTCACAGAAGATAACACACTTGCTCTCAGCCTACAGTTGTTTTTCAGCAAGTCTGGATTTCAGTGTACGAAATGCATGCGTGTATGTTTGGATAGTCACAGCAAGTCGCAGGTCAGCACAAGAATGGCGCGTTCATTAGTATGAATTCAATTCAATTCAGTTGTTTATAAGTTCCCTCCAACAAAAGGCATATGCAAATACAAAATATTATACATCCAATATATCATATTCCCAGACATGTAATCACACATCGATGACCGCTTTCACACAGAGATTCGAGAGATGAAGATGATGATGATGATGATGATGATGATAATGATGGCGACAGCCATACGATGGAGACGACGATGATGATGATGTATTGATAATGGTAAGTCAGTCATCCTCACGTAAGTCGAATCCAAAGGAAACGGGAAATTGAATGTTTATATCTATATCGTGTAAATTTTGTCTTCGACTTGTTAGCCAGACTTTCGTCTTGCGATAGGTCGACTTAGGTGAGGATGACCGTATTTCGAAAGGGATGTATAAACTTTATCCCAAAGAAAGCAGAGTCGAAATAGGTATTTAGGCATGCAGAACGGAAAACGTGAAAAGCTTTTAAGTTACATGCTTACTCCGTCTCCTACAATAAGGGAAAGCGTGCAGCGTGTAATGCAAAAATATTGCGTCATGAACTCGTTAACCTCGTGGATGAAACTTCGTGAATTTACCCCCGAGGTTGTGTTGGCGTAGGAAATAACAACTAAAAACTGCATGGAAACAAAACCAGTCGTGGCTTCCTGCGGACCGAGTTAAGTGACAATGTTGACAACAGGGAATTACTGTATTCTCTTTTTCCACCTCCCAGATCGACAATGACAATTCTATGATTTATCACGAAAAATTATTGTCTTTCTCTTCCGTTCAAAGGCCGTACAGACAATAGTCTCGCCGCAAAACTATCCCGCTGCCCGAACTTGCGCTAGCACCCGCTGCGATCACGCTTTACGAATTCGCGTCTATACATTCCGATGATGGTAACCACTTTCTATTAGCCTCTGTCAACCAGTGGTTTCAATCATATCCTGAGAATAATGTACTAACGATGCTGGTGATGACAAGTTTATGGCACGCACATAATTTACATCAAGTCTCGAAGCCTCCATGAGACTGCGAGCCACTGATACGATCTTCTTCACTGTTTTGGCAGGCTGGAATTAGCGACAGAATTTCTTTCCTGTACATGCTTTATGTAGCCGTAACGAAATAGTAATCGACACACAACTTTTCTAGTCATTGTAATGACGGCCTTCCTGATTACCATAGTTTACTAGTGTGTGTATATAGATGTGTGGAGGTATGTGTAAGTGCGTGTATGATGTGTGTAGGTATGTGTAAGTATGTGTACCGGTTCCATGGTCTCTTTCTGTCTGTCTGTCTATGTTGGTGTGTTTACCTAAAATGAATAAAATTGTTGCGTGAAATGAGGGACATACAACGCACAAAAAGTGACAAGTTTGATGTGTGACAGTCATCGTGACACTCTATCATGTTGTTTACACTGCATAGACGTCTCTAAAAGTGAATTTGTAATTGGAGACGCTTCAAGGGGAGATGGGGAAGAATAAGCAAATTTGATTATAAACATTCAATGTGAGGAAAAAAAAAGAACGCCTATTTGTCAAAATGTCAGTTCGCTAAATTGAAGATGAATGATGGGAGGACGTGTTGTCTGGTGTCTTTGAATGTCATCAACAGGTGGCGCTCTGCCTTAAATTTGTTTCTTCAGATGGGTAAGCGTTGTTAGTCACCGCTTCTTTACAACGGTCGAAAGGAGAAAAAAGGGGATTTAGTCGAACTGTGATCGTTGTCAATTTAAAGAGTAAATCTTTGGAACGACATTACCGTGGTTTCGGTTTGATATAGTTCAAGCACACAAAGGTACTTAACTTGTTTGCTGTTGTTTGTGTTCCAGTCTTAGTATCTCCCTCTCCCTCTTTCACTCTCTCCCGACAAAATAATAACTGAGTGAACTTTGCGACCGGGCAGGATAGCTGCAATGCGTCAGTGTCGCCCGTCACTTTGAATCACGCCCCCTACTGTTTGATATCCTCCAGGCATTGTTGAGCCTTGGCGTTGCGAGTTGTTGAATATGTCGCTCCAATGGCTTTGACTGTGCTAATGATTTCATATTTTTCTCGTTCTCTTTCTGTTTTTCATTTCCCTCACGACGAGGGTAACCGAGCCTTAGTTTGATGAATCAGTGTTTGATTTGCAACCTTGTGTTTATCATCGTTTCCCTTCCGGATTAATTCCCAAAGACTAATCTACTGCCGAATTGCAATTTATTTTCGCATTCCATCACGAAAGTTTAACAACAAAGTGGCAAGCTAAGAGAAAGGGGAACTCGGAGCAGTTAGGAAAAAAAAATATAAAGCAAATCAAATATCATAGATGCTGGCTGAAAACACAATCGGAAATTACTTGGGTTTATGCCAAGGGGGAAACATCGTTGGAGTTGTATCGCCACCCCTGAGTAAACTGTTTTCAAACACTTTCAGTTCAGAGACGAAACGCCTGGACCAATGGTACGGATATCGATCGCCACCATAGTAGACAGTCCCGCGGGAATCAATATGCTAATGGCCAGAATAAAATTTAAAAAAACTCTTCACTTTCATTTCTTGTCATTCATACTAGGCCTATAACCCTTGTTTGTCGGTACACATTAAAGCTAAAGAGGAATTAAATGGATCATATTCCGAGAAGAGGCTTATAAGAAGGGTTCTGTTGATAGAAAAATAAAGTGATTAAAAAATAAACTGTAAACACCCCCACCCACACACAAACATATAACAAGAATAATTATGTTTAAGGCAATCAATGTAATGAAAGAGAAATATACATTAAACCGATCTTTACCGGAGAACATTATTGTTTTCAGAAGAATATAGTCAAACTAAAGAGACATTTTGTTTCGTGGCTGAACTGAATCACAGTTACATTTGTTTCAATGATTGTAGTTTGTAGATGAAGAGAAAGTGTATGCAAAAGAGGGCTGAGCTGTACCTTTAAATCATTTTAGTGCACGCATCACAAAATGGCGGAACACATGGGGCGTCTGTGTGCCCAAGGTAATGAGGTGACCGCCAGAAATCAATTTACAAGGAATGCCACCAATGTTCCGCCTTTTTGCCCTTTTTCCTCATTTTGTGTGTTTGCATTTTATTCATTTTCTTCTCTCTTTTTTTTTGCCATTGTTTCATTTCTTTTTATTTTCGTTCTTGGTGTATAGACGGAAGACATAAGAGGCGGATGAACTCCCAGCGCTTGAGATGTGTATGCACTTTCGACTCCAAACATTTTGTCCATCTCCGATGACGGAGAAAGCACGTACCCTCATTATGTGCTTATGTAGCTGGTGCGAAACTGTATACTCCCGCTTCCAAATTTGATCAAGTCATCAACTAAGCCGATGTATCCTCACACTGGGGTTCAATTAGCTGTGTAGAATCTAATCTCGCCCCGGACGACTGCAAGAAATCCAGACTATTCTAAGTTTGTCATCAAACGAAGATGAATACAGTGGTCTAGACAGTTTGAAGGAGGATGGGGGGGGGGGGGGACTGAACAAAATAGGCCTACAGGTCGTCGCCTATTGGAATAATTTGTTGTTGGATTTTGAGTCGAGTTTGACAGTGATGATTTACTAAGACGCAAACCACTGAAATCGTTTCATGGTGATCCAGTACTCGGATGGAAAACACGCGGTGTATTTTTTTCTTTCGCTGCTTCTTGTTAACTTCCACATTTTAACTGCGCCTGGGATTCGCGCCAAGTCAAATCCACTTGTTGGCCATTGTTCTTGACGAGCAACAGACGCATCGACGTCTGGACTGTTGTTAAAATGTCTGAGGTGACACTTTGCAGCCAATATTATTTTATTGCATAATTATGTCCACATCTATCTTTGGGATGGCTTTGGATATGTGTATCTGTTTATCCCGGTGAAAATAATTTTGATTGACTTTTCAATGCGTGTATGCAAACGTCACCAGTTAGTTTTCCTTCATTTATTTGAAATGTTTGGGGCTTTTTTCGCTTACTCGGCAAAAATTCCTTAGAATCTAATTCTCCTTCTACTGCCGAGTTCTGTGTTCAACCATACACCTCCCTGGTTCAACTTGGTAGTATCTCTCGAATATCTCTTGAATATTTCCATTCTGAATTTTATGTGTCACGTTTCCACCAGCTAACTCCATTCCGTCCTCTCTAAGGCCATTTTGTTTTTGTTTTTGCGTTCGTTTTCGTCAGGTTTTTCATAAGTTCTTCACGACGATCTAGGGAAAATTGAATGGGCACATGTTTCTCGATACGAAGATGTAAACACAGCTTATAAAGTTTTTCATGATATGTTTGAGAAAATATGTGATAAGCATGCACCTACAATAGAATATAATGTATTCCAGAAAAAGAACAGCCCTAAGAAACCTTGGATCTCATCAGCGATTCTTAAATCCATCAAGAAGAAGCACACTTTATACAAAAACTACAGGTCTTCAAATTTTAGTGACGAATACGGAAACAAGTATAAAAGGTATATCGAAACACTTTGGTAACATTTATAAGAAATGCAAAGAGATTGTATTATTGCAATTCTTTTAATCGTAACAAAAGTGACATGACAAAGACCTGGAAAATCATTAATGAGTTAATTGGTAGAAAGGGTAAGAATAAACATTTGGATATAGAGGAGTTAACTATCAATCAAGGTGGAATTGATAAAGTTGTATCTTCTGAAAATGAAATAGCCGAAGAACTCAATAACTACTTTGTCACTGTTGGGTCAAATTTGGCAGAACGAATACCAAATGGGCTTCCTAATAGTTGTTTTCAAGATTATTTGGGTGCCAGAAATACAAAGTCTTTGGCTTGGAAACCTATAAGAGAAGAAGAAATTATGGATATTGTATGTGCTCTTGATGCTACAAAGTCTCATGGTTATGATAATTTGTCAATAAGATTGATCAAAGACGCAGCACCATATATTGTTTAGCCATTGACTTATATCTTTAATTTGTCATTAGAAATGGGCCAATTCCCAGATGCACTTAAGATAGCAAAAGTGACGCCTTTGTACAAGAAAGGGTCGAAAGATGACCCAGGTAATTACAGACCTATTTCACTTCTGCCAGTAATTGCAAAAGTTTTTGAGAAATTAGTCAATGGTCGTCTAATGGACTTTTTAGAGTCTACTAAAATTTTGTACAGACACCAGTATGGATTTCGTCTGAAATACAGTACAAAATTATCATTAATTGATTTGGTTAATACATTATTACACTCAAATGATAAAGGTGAAATAACACTTGGTATATTCATAGATTTCAAAAAGGCGTTTGACACAATCAATCATCGCATCCTTTCAGAGAAATTAGAGTATTATGGCATAAGAGGCATTGTGTTGCAGTGGTTCCAAAATTACCTCTCATTACCGATCGCAGGTATTGTGCTACAAGGATGAAATATCCAGAAGTAGAACGATTACATGTGGAGTACCACAAGGATCAGTGTTGGGACCCACACTGTTTCTATTATACATCAATGATTTACCTAGCTCATCTAACTATTTTCAGTTCAGACTATTCGCTGACGATTCAAACATTTTTCATACGTTTCCCAAAGGTACAAAAGAAATTGATATGAATGACGTGAATGGAAAATTGAAGGAGGTACAAAAATGGTGTATTGTGAATAAATTAACTATTAACTTAAAGAAAACAAATTATATGATTATTAAAGGACCAAGACGACCAATTGCAATTTAAGGTGTGTTAACACTAACAGTCTCTGAAACGGTTATAGAAAGAGTACATGTAGCATCTTTTGTAAGAATTCAAATTGATAAGACCTTGATGTGGAAGGGTCAGATTCAATGTATCAAGAAATGCATTAGGCGCAAAATTGGCTTACTTTTTAAGATATTATGTTCCAAGACATGTTCTCATGCTTTTATATAAATTCTTTATACAATCACATATTCTTTATGGAATTGAAGTGTGGGGAAGTACCTACAGAAGCCACTTGAATTGTATAGTTTTAGCAAAAAAAAAAAAAAAAATGGCCGTGAGAGCAATTACATTTCCCCCCTTAAGAACAAGTTCTAGGCCATTATTCACCATTCTGACCTGCATAAGCTTGCAGTGTCAACCTTTGTATATGATCTACACAAAGGACATTTACCACATTCTTTAACGCAATACTATGAGCCAATGAATCATGCATACAGGACTAGAGGCAAAGATCATTCCATGCTTAGAATCCCGAAATGTAAAACGACACATGGTACATTTTCAATATCTTTTGTCGGGTCAAAGTTCTGGAATAGTTTGCCCCAAAATATTCAAGAGGAAAGAACAAGATCTTCATTTCGAAGAAATCTAAAAAAATCACTTGTTAGATAAAGTTTAGGAGTTTAGGAGTTTAGGATGAAAAGAATATTTAAATGTTTAGCTTAATGTACTTTTGTAACTTTACTTTTGTAACTTTACTTACTTTTTTTGTAACTTTAAAGTTACTTTAGAAGGGTAGACCTTGCAATAAGCATCTTAAATGTAGCTATAACGGGAGAACCCCTCTCGACTAACACTTGTGCTGACTTTTGGTTCCCCCTTTAACAACATTATCTTCTACTTTCTGTTCTGTTTTTGTGCAGAACCTTTGTCTATGCATATATGTCTATATATTAGCTGAAAGTACCTTGTATATTATTGTATTCTCATAAAAGATTTTCGTGTTATTGTATCTTATCCTATATAATTTCATGTTATCGTGTTATCATATTCACATGTATATGTGTACAAATATTATGTTGTTAATAAACTCAACTCAACTCAATAATCACTAGCAATGCCACTGATATCAAATAATTGTCATGCTGATGACAGTAGTACTGCTTAGTAAAGAGAATAACGAGAATACAAATTAGCTAATTGTAATGATGTCGATTATAAAGATGATATTAAAGATGATGATGATGATGATGCATGGGGATAATTAGAAAATTTCATTTCAAGTTACCTCAACTATCATTACCAATGCGTCTGTTTGCATCAATGTTATGGTTATCATTCTTATCATGACATAATTTATGAATAATGACTGAACTTAAGTTTTCTTTACATCACCTCTTCATATATTTCTTCCTTTCCCTTCCTTTCATGATACCCTCCCATCATCTCCCTCCCATCACCCCCTCCCCCTCTCTCTGCCCCCCCCCCCCCCCCATTTTAGATCGTACTGATGTCTCGCTGTTCCGGTCAGTGCGAGGCCTCTTCGTCGACCGACCCCGTGGTCAGCTTCAAGAGCCACCTCCGGAACCCCTTCAGGTACCGCTGCCAGAGCTGCCAGGACCACGTCTCCATCATGAAGGCCGTTCTCCTCCGTTGCCAGGGCAACGAGAGGCTGTACGCGACCTACCGCTACATCCTATCGTGTGAATGCTCAAAGTGCAAAGGAAGGAGCAGATAAGGTTAACTATCCGTTGTGAAATTAAAAATATGTGCGCCTCAAGTAGAAATTTTTGTTTGTTTTTCTTTGCACTCGAAGGAACTAATAATATTACGATTTTGTTGCGTTTATCAATGATTTTTGTTTGTTTGTTTGTTTGTTTGTTTGTTTGTCAGCACGGATCACTTAAAGTACAGTTATTGGCTGAAGCTGGTTCGCGCTGAAATGAAATAAACTGAAACTGATAATTCTAAGATCGTATATTATAGAGATTTCTCTCTATAAAATAATACTCTGTTTCGTTAATACGAGCTATATTATCAAAAGAAATGTGTCGAAATACCGCTGTTGATCTTGTCTCTTGTATATGATCGATATCTTGTTCTTATCTTTGAATAATCTCACGAAGTCGTTCGTCATGATAATTATGATGAACGAAAAAGCTCGACTCTGTAGGTAAATTATTATTCTAAAATGTGACAGTATACATTTAACATCATCCACTCTTCTTGTCCGTGTTCTTACAGGAACTTGAAATCTGCTTACAAGGACAATATTTGAAAGAAACATCCGCTAGCTTTTATTTTTCCGGCAAACCATGGCTGTGGGAAGTACATCAATACGTCCAGTTGCCAATGATAGTAAGCCGTGGTGTGGAGGACAAGGCTCTGGCCTCTTAAACAGGGAATTCACAGTTCAAATCCTTCTGCTCGACGCGCGCATGTACAATAGCAATAGATAAGTGAAAGCGACAGCACATGCGGGGTCTCTTGAAGAGCGGTGATAACACGGGGGAACGATGACTGGATCTGTTATACAGCTATGATGATTTATATCATAATTCTGATTATGTCAAGTGAAGCACGGCTCATTGATAGCTGCAACATACGACGAAAACAAGGTTTGGAGCTGAAAGGAGAAAGCAGGATCAGGGAATAAAGAGCACTTTCTGGATGTGAATGGATGGAGAGCATCTTCTTGAGCTGACAGATTATCGTTTGATCACCATGGCGACCACGTGACATCTGGACATTGGAGCCTTGGACTCAAACATAGTGCAACGATTGAAAGTCGCTCAAAATGGACCGATCCAATGATATACGGATAGCAGTGAGCGCTTCGCTGGAACTGACATACGTGCTGTCTGCTTTGTGTGTGTTTATTTAATTATTAATGTTTTAACTGCGATGATGTACTGTGATTTGAACTATGTTTTAAAATGTCTATCAATCGCTGTACATGTTAATGGTATGATCTATCTAACTTGCAATGGTGCGATCTCTGCTGTACAAGTGAGCGAGTAAGTTGAATTTCATAATCCTACATTAAATATCTTGCTGAGGAGGAATCATTTGTTCTCTCCCTTCTTCTTCTATCTTGCCTGTAAAGAGAAGAGTTTAAACTAAATCGATGTTGCATACTATGTTAGCTCATCAATACGTGTATACCAATGGAAATGTTTGCGTCATCCTTCAGTCATAATGCACTTGTCATCCGTCTTGCATGTACTCTTTTGAGCAGCAATGATGCAAGTTCATTGGTCCGCTTGTGGAATTTCCACCAAAGAATTCCTGCACTGGTTGTTGTTAGCCCTAATTTGCATGCTCACACGCAAAGGAATGCCGAGACAATGTATTTGCGTCAGTGCTGCAGTTAGGCCAGACGTGATGACTTTCCTTCCGCATCAAAAATCTAATGTCTAGTCGTTGCGTACATGGTAGTATTTCTGTTGTTATAGTTTGCCGTTTCTTTGTTTGTTTGTTTGTTTTTTAAATGAGTGACTGACACTTATTTTGTTGATGCGACGGTCAGCCACTTTTAAGGAAGCAACTACTGATTTCTAAAGAGATTACTGTAATGTATTTGAGACGATTTGAGAGTGTCGGAAAACATCTGTGCTCGACCAACGTAGATGGGGCTCGTCCATCAATGTCGCTGGATACAGAATGGCGGTTTTCGAGTCCGAGATGGGTGTCGTTTGAGTCATCATTTTCGCGCACGAACCCTGATTGAAAATGACCCTTTAAAAGGCTCTCACGCTTTAATGTTGGCATGGACTTACATTACATAACACTGTGTTACAATACAATATATGCTTCTACGGCATGGACAGACAGCGTCGTGAGAGAAGAGAGTTTGTGGATTGCCGCTTGGTCTAATATCAGATGGTCTACTTCCCAGTTCGTCTAACACCACTACGGCTACACCTACATTTGGTCTCCTATCAATTTTGTCTAATGCCCGTTTGGTCCAATCCTCACTTGGTATAATGCTCGGTTTGGCTAATTATCGTTTCGTGTAATGACCAGATAGTATAGCTGCAATTCGTCTACTTGTTTTTAATTCAATTCAATTCAATAGTTTATTTCTTTCCATCATCAAAAAAAAAAAAAGAAAAAAAGAAAAAGAAAACGAAAAAGGGAACATGATCCAAAGTGGTACAATTTTTCAGTTTGTCTTTCATTCGTCTGATAAAGGCATTTTTTCCAAATACAATCTAAAGTATATGCACGATATAAAGTATATGTTTCTCCCCCCCCCCCCATTTCGTCTACTATTTAGGCCTACGTACATAGGTATTAGACGGAATGGGCGTAGCCCATGTGAAAGTTGACCAACTGATGATGAGGCCAAGTGACAAATGGACTAAGTGGTCATTAGACGAACTGGTCGTAGACAAAACAGGATTAGACCTTGTGGGTTAAAAACTGAGACTGAACGGCTATTAGAAGAATTGGGAGTAGACCTAGACAAGTAATAGATCACACATTTTTATTCATACATAATTGCCATTTTACGCTTATCCGCAGTGGGAATACAGCTGAAAAGAGAACTCCAGTAGTGGTTTCATTGTTATCTGTATAGGGTATTCTGGCCTACCCAATCACGTGGAATAGGCAAGAAGAGAGTGTAGGAAATGGGCTGGTTAACTAATCTATTCAAACCTATGACTACTTTTCTCCGAGGACTTACAACAAGCTATTTCATCCCCTGCATATAATCGATGCATTTTAAGTACTGCACTCTTATTGGACTCCTACTGCACTTTTATCATTTTATATTTCATGTGCATTGATAGTCGGGCAAACCTCCAGCAAGGATTCTCATGGTTGTCTGGAAAAGACTTTGTCACAGGTATGCCTACAATATTAAATGGATGGTAGGTCTATTTACTCGCACCTTGTACTATAAGCACCGTCTGCCTGCACTGCACGGGACACTCACTGGTCCCCTCGACGCTATACATTCAGAGTGATGGATCCTGTCTAGTACCGAAGTAGAAGAAGTAGACTGATACGATTTCGCAAGTTCTTTGTAATTCTGTCCCACTGTACACCCTCCGCCTCTTAGCGTATCTACAGTGACCAGGATGTATAGTGTATGTAATAAAGGATCAGCCTTTTAATCCCTATAATGCAACAGAGAACCAAGTTGATCAATGATCCATTATAAAGGAGCAATCAAGGAGCAAAGGAGCAATCACTTATTACAGGGAAATCGCTGGAAAGTGCTAATTACGTCACTCTCGGTTGAAATGGGATGGTGAGAATAGAGCGCCCTGTCAGTCAATCACGTGCATGCTACCAACCGTTCTTGTCATGTCAAGCAATGTATAATAGAGGTTGATGCCTCAATTTCAAGGGACTGTACAGTACTGGTTGAGGTGGGGATTCATGTTTTGAACATTCCTAAGTGAGATAATGAAAAGCCTCTTATAAAATATGAAAGAGCATGTAATTTAAAGAAGGATTCAACGCTTATTTGATGAAAATTGGTTTTCAAATGGCTGAGATATCAAAAAAAGCGCTAATAATAAAAGGCGACATGCCACAACTTTATTAGGATATCTTTGTTTCACCTTGTTTTTGGATATCTCAGCCATTTCAAAACCGAATTTCTCTCTGACATCTCATAGAGTGGTTTCTGAATATCTCGCAAAACGTTAGAAGCTAAATCCTCACCTCGACCAGAACTGTACACACCCTTTAAGATCGGAAGCTTAAAAATTTAATGATCCCACTGTATCCTTTGTGTTAGCCTTACAGTTTGATCAGTATAAAATCAATGCCAAGGTTGCACGAGATTCTTATCTCACGATCTCTCGTGATACATGTACCAAGAGATAAGAGGTGTCCCGTAAAGAGGTGCAATGTTTGAGGACACCACCATTAACAACATCATCACGTCGCAGACGTAAAGTTCAAGTGAATGTTAAGTAGCAGTATATCATTGCTATCCTGGCTAACCATATTTAATTTTTGTTTTATTTACATATTTTACTGAAATAATATTTATTCAGGGTTGCTTGATCAGCATGAGCTGTTCTTACTCAAGGTCCTTATATGACAAACAAGTGATCAGTCTTAACAAAATCCATCATCGGCAAAAAAAAAAAAAAAAATCAGCTGCAGGACAACAACAACAACGAAACAAAAATCAAGCAGACAGAATTATCTGCAAAATAGTTATCATAATCTTACAATATTTTGCACTTCTTTCAATACCGTGAATGGTAGCCTACTAATGCGCTGAATGACGAGCATAATAGCTGCAGGTTCACAACAGAGATGGTACGACGAAGTTACAAAGTTGCATATACAAAATTTCTCCAACGATTATATCTCCGAAAAGTAGATAGAATATATCCGTCTGACTCAAATAGATCTTCTCGGCAAGAAAGAAAAACAAAACAAAGCAAACAAAAGGCGGTCAAAACGTGGTCTTGTCGTTAGATGTTGTATAATTGGGCACGAACGATATCATTTAATAAATGTCAATATGAAAATGTTTCAGTACTCATCCGAGTTTGTGTGTATGGCAGCATATCAAAATGTTTACATCAGCTCCAGACATTCTTCTGTTAACCGAATTCCGAAGCTGTTTTGATATGATTTTGTTTATAGAATGTGACCATGAGAAGGTGTGATATTTTGCAGGGGCGGATCCAGGGAGGACCGCAACGGGCGCACGCCCCCCCCCCCCTTCATTTTTTTGCTGAAACAAAAGAAATAAAAAGAAAAAAATGGGGGGAGGGGTGCGCGCGCCCCCTTTAATTTTGTAAATGCGCCCCCTCTTTACGGAATTCCTGGATCCGCCCCTGTTTTTGTAACTTTTTAAGGCCCGTGAATCACCCTAGTATATCGTGAATGATTATGTATGAATCTCTGTGCTCATTTGCCAATAAAGAAGATTGTGGCGGTATGTTGTACATGGTAATTTATGTGAAAGGTATATAGGGCATACTTCCATTTCACTGTCGTATATGTTCATACAATGGACTATTCACGAGGCGATGAAACATGTCTTTTTGCAAGTGTTTACAGTGTACTGAGTGTAGTTAACTTTTATTGCAGTGTAAAGCAACACTTCTATCGTTATTGATAGACAACACTTAGCAGTCTGCTTCTCGTGATGTTAACGATATTCATCACACGTAATTGTTCGCATGAATTTTCTGTAAAGGCGGAAATTTAATACGTGCCATTCTAACTCTTCTGTTCTAACCCAACAAGTCCTTTTGATAATCTACAATTGGACATTACCAACAAATCATCATCACTTTTTTTTAACTGGTAACTCTCAATTGACTGCATATACACTTGAATGAGATTTGGAACTGGTTTTATCTATAAAATCTGCATAAGGTCGAAGGAATGAAAAACATTAAAATTAGCCAATCGTCGGACGAGAAAGAAGCACGGACAGCGATCTTCTTCATTTTGTGTTGCCAATTTGATCTTTTATAAACTTAAACGGCAATGGAGCATTTGAAAACTGTGCAATCAGAACAGGTAAAACAACAACAATAAAGGAACAGCATTTTTATTGCTCCGTACCTTATGAAACTGTAAAGATCTGAATAAAAGAAACACTGATAATGATAAACGAGTTATAAAGTATATTTGTCTGCTACCTATTTTAATATACTGTATAACGTTATGCGACGTATCTGTTTTGATAAACAGTGGGTGTAAATGTATAGTATTAGACCTATTGTTAAAGAGGCATTCCCTCTGAAACTCGTTCTGGTAACTGCCTCTGACCCCCCCCCCCCGCCCCCCCCCCCCCCCCCCCCCCCCCGCTTTCGGTATAACCCTGTTCACTAATATTGAAGTATAAAGTTTGAGTTGGAGTTCAGACTGCATTAAATGTATACTGTACATAAGCATAATTACATGTATGTGAGATAGAGCTGTCATGGACAATAACAATAAGAAGTACAACTGATGATGTTTAATGTTCCGTTCTGATCAGTATCAACATTGTGAAGTTCAAATGCTGAATAAATCATGATTGTGACTGTCTATACTGATCGCGCGCGCGTGTGTGTGTGTGTGTGTGTGTGTGTGTGTGTGTGTGTGTGGTGAGGTAGAGTGGGTGTGTCTGTGTTTTGATGTAAAAGTTCAGGTGAGATATTTAAATCTTGGAAACACTGAGGCAACAATCAATAAAAGATCAACCCCCAAAAACAACAACAACAACAACGACGACCACAACAACAACAACGACAACAACAACCTCGGAATGACGAACTTTCGTAATACTAGTTGGGGCGCACCGGGCGCCCGTCGCCCCTTATTTAAAATAAAAGAAATAAAAAGAAACAAAATCAAAGGGGCGGGGGTAGGCCCCCCCTTTATTTCTTTTTATTTTGAGCCCCCTCCCCCCCCCCCTTCTGGAATTCCTGGGATCCGCCCCTGATATTTCAATTTTGGATTAACGAACATCTGTAAAATTATCGGCATGAGGAATTTTTGTGTTTTGGAATAACGATCATTCGGAATAATGAATCACATTGACGAACTTCGGAACGAACATCATCCGAGTAAGAGTACCCATGAGATGTCAGTAACAAGACGAAGCAGAGGGAAAGAAAGAAAGATAGACAAAGAGAGAGGAAGAGAGAAAGAGAGAGAGAGGGGAAGGGAGATTATGCAGGAAGAAGAGGTGATAACATCTTTTAGGTAAAACGGACGAAGCTATAAATTAGTGCATGTATAGGACTAAATAACTTTGAACGGATTATCCCATTTCCCTCAAGCTTCGCTGATGTGTTCTGTATGTATTCTGCATCCCCTCGATTCACATACAGCGTTGTGTTATGTTTTGGGGTTTCATTCTCCTTTAAAGGGGAAATTCAGTCCAAATACAAGTTAGTCTGGATGATAAAAGGAGTAAAATCTTACAAGTTCAGAAATTTGACTGAAATCGGATGAAAAATAAGGAAGTTATGGCATTTTGAAGTTTTGCTAATTTCTGCAAAACAGTTCTTGTACAGTGGATATAGATGTGCAAGTGAGTGAGCTAACCATGTCATATCCTCACAATTTTCCATTGATCGTGTCCAAAACACTGACGAAAATTCATTGTTTCTGTCACTGAAGTCTGAAACATGATGTTATTCCTGGTTGAATAACTTCAGAATAGTGCCGATATTATGTACAAGGATTTTAGCATCGGGCATAATTGCGTTTGAATGAAAAACTTCCAATTCAAAATTTTATGTACATTGAAACTATATGGCATGTTGTGAGGGGATGACATGTTCACTTTGCCATTTGCATATTCATATTGACTGTTCAAGAACTGTATCCTGAAAAATCAGCGAAACTTCAAAATGTCATAACTTCCTTATTTTTCACCCGATTTCAATCAAAATTTTACTGTTGAACTCGTATTGTACTCTTTCTTATCAGACTACAATTTATATTTGGACTGGATTTCCCCTTTAAGTAATATTGCCAGTATAAATACGCCTACTATTACGGTATTTCTTGAGAAGTCATTTACGTGAGGGCCACTATAAACAGTATAGACCCAGTCCAGTGTCATGGAGCACCTCCGATCCCGCGTAAACCCTGTTGCTGGACCACGTCTACCCCCCCCCCCCCCAAAAAAAAAAAAAACAACAACAACAACAACAGCAACGAAAAAAAAAACACCGTGTCCTATACACGCACGCATACGGTCAGCATTTTGTCGTACACAATACCGTGAAACAACAACAAAAACAACATTTCAGTGTCCTTTAAGAAACCATAACATGGTGTACACTACTGAAGTATACTCTGTATCGTATCAGTTTACATTGTTATTATACGCACTCAACCAAAGAGAGAGAGAGAGAGAGAGAGAGAAAAATCGATACTCGGTGCGAAGACTTACCAAGGAACTGCTCAGTCAAGGCTCGAAGCCAAATAGAAAGAAACGGATGAAGAAAGTTTTAATGACAACGTATATAAGTGTCATCTATTTTTTTTTGTTATGAAGAGCAATCTCATGTAAACTTTTACTTTCCAATACAAAATCTGCATACAATAATAATGATAATAACAATGATAATAATGATGATAATAATCACAATAATAATAGGTCTAATAATAATAGTAATGATAATAATAATAATAATAATAATTATTATTATTATTATTATAATGATAAAATAACAATAATAATAATGATAATAAAATAACAATAATAATTATAATTACATATATGTACACACATGTATATATTAGTTCAAATGCATTTCCCTTGTCATCAGAGATGTTATGAAGATAGGCCTACATGTCTGCATGCTTTTACACAAGGTTTTATCCTTGCGGTATTATGGAGGGTAATTAAAAATCTTTGTCCTAGATTTTATGGTTTCGTTGTGCTTGGTAAAAAATGGTTTGATACAAGGCATAATCATAAATTGAGCCAATATCTCGACCTATCCGTATCTATCTATCTACCTAGTACCTATCTATCTATATATCTATCAATCTGTCTATCTCTATCTATCTATCTATCTATCTATCTATCTATCTATCTATCTATCATATATCCAGATCTATCTACATATCTATCTACGCTGTATATGTACCAGATTGATACTGTAATTAGCTTTCGCTGTGGATTTTGATATGTGAACTCTAGCTGATGCCACTTTACCTAAATGTTTACATTATTTTGTCTTTCTCTCTTCTCTTCTTTGTTTTCCTTAGATGTTGTTTTACAATGAAGATAAAATATTACGGCCATCAAGACAAAATAGAAGCTCTATCTTTCGCCATGTGAAGAATTTATTTATTTATTTATTTCTAATCTTTTCTATTGTTTTTATTCCCTTGGCAAACTGAAGTTGAAATATTGCTCTACTTATAGCAAGGGCGTTTAGTGACAGGTTACCCCGCGGATATGGCAAAGACTAGTGACGTCTGGCTTCAAGGAATCCCCTCCTCCGGAGAACCGTAAAAATCAAAATAAAGACTGTATGTTATAAAATCATGCGGACAGACTGAATTTCTGTCTGTTGATAACATAGAGATGAATGCATTTTCAAAGTTCATATTTATAAATTAAAAATGGTAGGCCTTAAGGAGCTACCCAGCACGTATTATGGCACATGGACACTCCCTGCTACTAGTACTCATCTCCCTGCTCCGACTCCACGGACTAGTAACTCCGCACCACTGCTCCGCACAGTGATGAGCCACATACCGCCTTTCTGCTGTTGTTTATATGTTCGTAATTGTTGTTCTCATTCACAAGTTTTAATCAAAATACATATCATTTTGAATCATAATTTACATAAAATATATTATTTAATATTAAAACATATTTTATTATTATCATATTATATAATTTACCAAATATTATGCATAAAAGCTTTTTCAAAAAATACCATGCAACGAACGAGGCGTTGTTACTAGGCAACATCCTCACTGTTTGCCTTCAACAATAACGACACAGTCGGTGCGAAACCATGATACCAGCTCGGTCTCTGCTTTGGTTACATTACACGCACAACGCCAATCCACGTAGTACAGGAGGCGAAGCATCGTAAAGCCACGTTCATTTGCACAGTGTGTACGTACGTAACATACACACAGGATCCGAAGTGAATAGACACTGAATCTAATCGAGTCACGCCAGATTGCAATCGTGTATCGTGTCAAATAGAAACAAAGAATAAACCTAAGTTTGGTCTTTTGCCTTGAAGAGGAACTCCACAATCATGCCCAAGCATCAAACTCAACAGAAAAAGCTGGAATCCGAAGGATTTTCGACAAAATCGAGGATGAAAAACTCGGTGGTTGTTGGTCCTCCCGCAGCCGGCGCATTCGTTGAACGACCACTCGCAAAGGCTACTGATTTCAGGAAATTTTACGAAAGAGGAGACTTCCCAATTGCTTTAGAACACGACACGAAAGGAAATAAGATTGCGTGGAAGGTAAGTGGATATTTAGTGTCATTTTAACTTAAGAAAAAAAGAGAGATAAAGAGTCTAGGTAGGATGTAGGAACATTTAGGGTCTATGGATGGCTGGCCGATGGATGACGGCAATTTGTAATTTGTAAATGTCAATACAACAGTTACACCAAATGTCACCAGTTTCAGACTCGAGCTCGTGCAGTCTACTAGTACTGTCTGGTGGTAGTGTCTAGTCTGGCTTGCAAGACAGGTGAAGAGTAAAGCAGGCTAGTTTAGAAATCTATAACAATTCATCCCTGTACCAAAGCAAAGGTGCGTGGACCATGGGCCCATGTGTACAGCCAACACTACCGCAACGGGTGTAAACAAACACAGCCTCACAGCACAGGTGCAATTTTTTCATCACAATTTTCACGTCACATCCCACATATAACAATGAAGCTGTGTTGATAGATCTAGAATGCTTTTAATTTCTGATGTTGATTTGATAATTAGCCATCAGTCTCGTGATCATAATGACAGTGTGTGTAGATCAATTCAGAAATATATTGTAATCTAACGTTAGTCTCTCAATTTATCATTCTATGTATTTCTATTTCTATCATCAAGCTTTACTATCATGGATGCTATTACTGTTAGGTCCAGAAAATAGTGTTTTGTACACTGTACATCTTGAATCCAACAGTAGAATACTGGAGCTGGACGATGCCAACCCTAATAATGGTATTTAATGTTTTTTTGCTTCTTTGCATTTGCAGGTTGAAATCGAAAAGCTAGACTACCACCACTATCTGCCAATGTTTTTTGATGGTCTCTGTGAGACGACACATCCATACGAGTTCTTTGCGAGGCAGGGTGTACACGACATGCTTGAACACGGAGGTGGCAAGATCCTCCACGTCATCCCACAGCTCATCATCCCGATCAAGAAGGCTCTGGCAATGAGGAATGCTAAGGTGAGTGCCCTCGCTGTGAGCACTTACAGATAGATACAGTGGGTCTGTTCATAGATTTGATGTTCTGTATTTCAAATTTGATTCCTTGTTGTGCCAGTCACTGAGAAGACATGACTTCACGAGGTGTTATGCTGAGTACAGTTGCACATTTTCTGCATGTGCGATGTATACAGTACACTGTACAACTGAAGAGACTGTACATACGTACTGTACATAATGTGGTTGCCAGTTTCTAAAGAGGATTTTTCCTACTTGTATGTTGTAACTCTTGATATGCATGGTGCTATTCAGTTTTCAGCCCCACATGTTTGTACTGCAAGACATTCTGTCTTCAAATATATGTCGGTGTGATATGTAAGTCATCAAAACGTGCACCAGAATATCTATATCAGTTGTGTGAAGGAATAAGTCCTTTCATGTTTTATACATATCATGAGCATGCCTAAATTTAATCCTTTTGGTTCTGTTGTTTGCGCAATGCAGGTCCTGTGCACAACGCTGAAGGTCATGCAGCATCTGGTCGTGTCTGGGGACCGGGTAGGGGAGGCGCTGGTGCCGTACTACCGACAGATTCTCCCCATCCTCAACATTTTCAAGTCCAAGAACCTGAACTCCGGAGACTGCATCGACTACGGGCAGCAGAGGCGAGAGAACATCGGCGACCTGATCCAGGAGACGTTGGAAGCCTTTGAGAGGAGGGGCGGTGATGATGCTTTCATCAACATCAAGTACATGGTGCCCACATATGAATCAGTGGTTCTCAATTGATAGTCTTCATGGACAGCTGTTATAACTGAATCAAAGAACTGTTGGAAATGAGCAGCAACTTACAAACTCTCATGTAAAATTGTGAATATATATATATTTATATAATTTCATCTTCCCCATTCCCTCTTTTCCCGTGTCCCCACATGTAAAATGTAATTTGACATCATTTACAGTACTTGGTACTTGTCACAATTATTTACGGCATGTATGGAAAATGGCACTTAATGGCTTTTGCGTTAGCATTCACAAAATAGAATGAAATGCTGGTGTATTGCTGCTTATTATAGATGGTGGCTTTGTATATAAATGAAGAAGGAGTTATAATGCTAGAGTGCCACAAATTATCAAATTTCAATGACAAATAAAGGTTTGTGATTGAATAATTTGTATTTTCTCATTGAGTATGTCTGGTGATACGTACATCAAATGCTTTGTTGAAAAAAACATTCTCTACTTGTATTTCTGTCCCCTCTCTCAGCGAAGAGACAGTATCGTAGCCACTTAGGTTTATCCGAGGTGCGATTATTGCTAGTTGCCCCGCTCTAATGTGCATCCTGTACTTCTGTGGCAATTTCTCAGATGGTTGGTGTAAACTGCACTCGGTATAAACGCTTAGTAAGGGTCAGTTTGTGCTAGTAGTGAGCAGCTTACAGTGTACATGTACATCGCACCAGTTACTAACCAGAGTTCTGCCGCTATAGGCTTTCAGCACAAATGTGTTGTTCAACTGGGCAGCGCCATGGAGTGGATGTCATCATTACAGAACAAAGCACAAAAAATATCTGAAGCACAAACATCTGTCTAGCAGAGCACAGAAAACATCCCCCTTGCCATTGCAAGTAAGTAAATTGGCTGAGTTCCTGCTTTTATTATGAGGCAATCTTGTTCCAAGTATGTAGCTTACCGGTACGTCCTCATTTATTTCCAACCATTGAAAATGAAGAAAAACGTCTGTGGGTCTCTTGTATTTTCCCCTAAGCAGGGGTCTGTGACAACAACAAACATATATAAACTGCTGTCTATTTTGTATTCACCAGCATTGACAGAAATTGTATTCTCTTTGCTGTCTTTAAGCATGCACAAAGTTTGAATGCTTCAATAGTGCGCTATCATCTTGGGTGCTTTCTTATAAAACTATATTTTGACCATGCTTTTTAAGTTTATTCCCATGGCTGAATCGGGTCAATGCATTGGTATGTAATGTGTGCAAAGCAGCCTTATACCGTAGTCTGGAGACATTCATTTCGAGACTGTCTGCCATTTTTGTGGTCTGTAGCTTTTGTCGCAAGGCTACCAGTTCTTGAAAGGGAAATCTAGCATTCTTGGCCAAATGGAAATTTGGGTATAAAATTGCTTTTTGCTTCTTTTTTTTCCCTTTTTTTTGGGGGGGGGGGGGGAGATGACTGCTGTATGTTGTTACTGTAATCTCCTCTCTCTACTACTATTCTAATTTGGTTTCAAACTTGAATGTTTAGTATACTTCTCTCTTTTTTTTTCCTTTTTTTGAGGGGGGAGGGATGGAAGGAGAGGTCATGTAGTGCTAGTTGATCATCCTTGAACTGAGACGTGCTGCTAATGTCTACCTAAGATGTTAATCAGTAAATAATCTGATGAAACAAGATTTTAGACTTGGAAATATGTTGTGTACATAGTTCATACTGGTAGCCATTGACATTTACTTAGTTACTTTTATGCCTCTACGCGGTCATTTTCCCCCAAGCTTAGATGGAGGGCTCCAAACAGGTTATCATTTTAGAGCTACAAGCCAACTCATTTCAGTTATGATGGAAGTGAGAAAGTTATTACGTGGAGGTCACTTCCATGGATTCTGTGTTGGATGGGCAATATTTCTTCTTTTTCTTTTTTTTTTCTGCTGTGGACGCAAGAAAGTAATGGTATCACCTTATACTGTATGTTCGTCTGTATCACATCAGATATTTTGAGCAATTTCATAGAATTTCACATAGAGATATGTATTCACAGAGTTATTGAACTGCACATTATCATCTCACACTTATGTACCCCACCACTTTCTGTGGTATGTGGTATGATCTTGTGTGATAACAGCATTCTTTCCATTCTGAACTGTGAATGACGTTGCTATGAGCCATGTACTTTGTGGGGTATGAGTGTGAAGAGCTGAGTACTTTTGATATGGTAATTGAGATAATGATTTTCATATGTCTCAGGATACATGTATATTCTTGTTTTGCCCTTATGTGCTGTTAAGTTGGTACAGTAGTGATGTAATATTAATCAGGAACATTCATTTCTTTTTAGATATATGTCAATAAGTGTATTGTTAACACATGAAAACTTGTAGTGTATGTGAAATCTGTTGTGAGTACAGTTTAATCTTTGTTGATTGCAGAACAGCTGTGTTTTTCCATTCACAAAGTGCTAAGGACAAAGAACAATTTATCTTATGCATATCGTCGCCTATGCAATGTTAACTGCTCAAACCAAATTACAGTCCGTCCACCATATTTTTGAAAGAGACAAAGCGATTGATTACAGAACAAAATGTGTGATACAAATGTATTTTGAGTAAACAATGTTATTTTTTGTTTGTCAATGTGATGAGATTGTAAAATATGGAATAGTGTTACATTTTCATGACACTATACAGTATCAAAACATTTACTTCCTATGTGCCTGAGATGAAACTGCATACTCATTTTGGATGATCATTAGCTGGTAGAGGTTGTCAGGAATTAACCAAAAAGGTTTTAATGCTATACAGACTGGATGGCATTAATTCTTAATTTTTATTTTTTTTTTGTTCTCAACTGATAAAATGTGAAACTGAGCTTGTGATGAGTTGTTGAGGAACAAAAATTCTGATTGATGAACTAGCAAAAAAGAAAAAAAAATACTTCGTACATAATTGGATTTAATGATTTGTGTTCTGTGTCAAAAAAGTATGCATATCTATGCAAGCCACTGTACAATCTACATGTATTTAGGACTACAGTATTGCATCTTACATTGAACTTCATTCTACATAGATGTGAGTGGAATGCTGTCTTTGGGTTAGGGAAGTAGTGTAAATGGCTCATACTTGAGATATTTGGAAGAAAATGCTTATTTCTCATGTTCTGGCAATTTATGTGGTGGTACTGTAATTGTATATGGATTGGCTTATGTACATAAAATTGAATCAAAGTCATGTATTTGTGTAACATGGTTTTGTTTTGTTTATGAATACAATAAAGATGTTAAAAAGTTAGCAGGTGACAATTTCTTTTGTGTCGATGTATTGTGTATTTTGCATGTTTGTTGATATGAAATATGCTGGGAATATTTATATATTTATATATTTCTTGTGCTAGTATAAAATGTGTGTGTACGCGCGCGCGCGCGCGCGTGTGTGTGTGCGTGCGTGTGTGTGCGTTTATTTAGGCCTACATGTACGTAGGGGAAGGTAGATGGCTGGGGGTCTCGAAGAAAAGTTTGTGTACGCGTGATGACCATAACATGAAGTAGAACAAATAGAACAAGTACTGTAGTTAAAATGAAGCATTGGCCTATAGCACATGGCATACGATAATAGGAAGGCAATACATATTGTGAAATGTAAGGAAGAAATCACTCTCTCCACGGGTCTATATTCGTTCTGCCCATGCATCTAACATTTCTGGACCATCCTAAAATCTTATCGATATTTAAACATACAAGTACCATAGGGCCTATATAGCCCACAGAAAGAGATCTGATAACAGTATACCCCTTCTATAGAAGCCTTCGTTCAACGAACAGCAAATTAAATGTTCCACAAGCAGGGCCTACAGTGGGTGGGTTGACATCTTTCGTTATACATACTGGACTTTAATTTGCTGGACCATTTATATTTGCATGAGATGTACTGCACAACATACAAAAAAAGCCAATCTTTTGAGACTCAACACAGCTAAATTCACATTTCTTCAAAATTGTTTTCTGCTTCATTAGATTGTTAAACGTCACCTCCAACAAAGCCTAACACCCCTTAAATTTTCGTTAATCCCCGTCGTAAACATAACACAAAAGAATCAAGAATTGTGAAAATGTATGCTAACGTAAACTGGCTGTATTATTGTGCACTCCAATGTATTATTCATGAATTTACAACAATGGCGATTAAACAGACAAAATAACATTTTATAAATTGTCTATTGCGTCATTACCATAGTTACCACTGTTATCATTATCATTTTCATTTAGGGCCTATATTTACAAAGAAAATTACATTCAGAATCATAACATAGGACCTTTAAAGGTATGAATAAGCTTCTCAAATAACTCGAGTGCATCTATAATTACGGTTTGAAATGTAAATTAAGATTTGTTATAAAACGAGCAAATGCTAGAAAACACATAAGATGTAGCTTTTCTTTCTTCATGCTGCTCCTTAATACAGGCTTTTCAGTATGCTTTTTGGTACTAGATTTGTGCTTTCAAGGTGTAATGTACAAGATGTAACAATAAAAGATACCCAAATTTGAAATGTTGAAACGACAGAATATCATGGAATTTATATCGACGCTGAGTTGAAATGGAATATTCATGTAGATAAAGATGTGCCAGAGATCAGTAGATTAATTGGTTTTCTTGGAAGATTAAGACATGTTGTAAATTAATCAAACTTGTATTTGATTATAGAAATCCGTTATTCTTGGGAACCACATTTTGGTTGCAGAAACGTTTTCTGGTATTCCGCTCCACAAGGTTCTCTATCAGTCCTGCCAAAGCTCACAGAATAGAGCAGGCCGTCACTGAAATCCAGTAATCCAGTAAATCCAGTTTCTACTCAACATAATCATATGATATTTTGGGCTGGGAATCTATTGAATACCGCTATAGAAAATATATGAGTATGATGATTTATAAGATATTGCATATTTTTCCCCAAACTATATGTCTGATAATATTCAAGATTCAAGATTCAAGATTCAAGATAATTTATTGTCATGTATAAAATATACATAAAATTTGTTTTGGGACATACATAAAGATAGGAGGTGCATACAAATGAAGAATATAAATCATGAAATAACTTAACATGAGTTTTATACCATACATACATAAAATACATACATTTAATCCAAAAAAAATGAAATATTGCAGGAGAAAATAAGCTTATATAAAGCATAAAGTATTTCTAGAAGATTTCTGATTTACACTGTATTATACACTTCGTTCAAATCAGAATTTGAATCTCACTAAGCCAAATTCTATAATAACTGCAAAAGGCCTTTTTTTTTCTACACGGGAATATCAATGCATATATCAATTGTCCAATGAAATTCGTTAAGCATTAACTTTAAGATCTTTTCAAATGGTATTATCTGATTATTTAAATAGAGTATTGTATTATTCAGTCTTCTTTAAAAACAGGGTCTTTTCAGAGCCAAAAGGCCTGCTTTTAAAAAGAGCCCTGTTAACATGCAATAACATATCGGAACCTATATTTCCACTGTGTAAAAAAAGTTATTACGACAAAAACCAAAATATACCAAGTCAAAACACAATAACAACTAAACAGGAAAAGCAAACAAACAAACAAACAAGAACAATTAAACTAAGCTCATAACAGAACAAGATACTACATAACAAGACAGGCAAGGGTAACCAACGTGCCACATAACAGTCGTGGCTTCAGTTGGTGCGCAAAACTATAGAAGAATAAACCAGAATTTGCGTTAAATCTGCACTGAGAAGTTACTTATATTGTATTTGAGCGTAGCAAACAAACAAGCAAACAGATACGAATCATACTTCTTTTTTTTAAAGGTTTGTTCTCTTCCTCTTCTTTGCTTTTTCCCGCTCTGCTTTTTAAAGATTTTTCTCTGCTCATTATTGTTCAGTCTCACTGTACCAGTTCTGTAAATTATTTTCATTAAGGATTTTTTCTTTTCAGGTTTTGTGTATTGTATTATTCATGTATTGTAAATACGGGACCCTGTATGTGGAAGCAGTCATATTTAGCATTACAGATATTGGCTGAACGGGCAATCCCCCGTTTCTTCATACTACTGTACGTACTGATATGCAATACATACAAATTGTGTATACCTTTATCTGAAGACGGAAATAACAAAACAACAACAACAACAACAACAACAACAACAACAACAACAACAACAACAGGAGGAAAGTCTACATTCGCCTACTTCCTGAGCATAAATAAGACCATACTGATATACAATCTTGTTTTATATTTCTTCCGTGCCCCAAGCACCGATAGGTTTCGGGACCCATTGCCGTCGCCTTTAGAAAAGACAGAATTAGCAACCATCTTATTCTCTTTGATCTAAGATATTGATAAATGTTCTTTTCTTCTTGTGCACAGAAAGCAAAATGCAATGTGCGCGTGACATGCGTATTATCTGATTCTATAGACACTAGTATATTTATGGGATCGAGTCCGTAGCTTCTTTTAAAGATTTTACTCCGTTACACGAGGAAAAAAAAGATAAGAGTAATGAAATAAGGGTAAACATATGATTCATATTTTATCATGCTCAAAGTGCATCACTGTTTATACACTCAGCAAAAAAGAAAAGAAAAGAAAAGAAAACACTTTTTTTTAGTTCATAATTTTCATAGAAGATATTGATGAAAATCAATGTATATATACCATATTAAAGGCAATTTAATCAACCTACACTGCAAAAACAGTGGTGTTAGATTTAACACCACTGGTGTTGAATCTAACACCGGCCGAACTTCAATAAAGGACCACACCATCTGGTGTTAAAGTAACACCGTCTCTGGTGTTAAAATATCCAACACCCATGGGTGTTAAAGGGTGTAAAAATATACCAACACCAGCCTCGGTGTTTTTTCAACACTTAAGAGAGTGTTAAGAAGTTGACACCATAATGGTGTTCATTTGACATCCCAACACCAGTTATGGTGTAAGTTCAACACCCGTGGTGTTAAAATATACCAACACCAGCTTTGGTGTTGCTTAGATTATTGATAAGTTGACACCACTTTGGTGTTCTTTTGACACCCTTTAACACCAATGACGGTGTAACTTCAACACTATTTGTTGTTAGAATCTATACCCCAACACCTGTCATGGTGTTATTCTAACACTTCAAAGTGTTATAAGTTTGCATTATTTGGTGTTTATTTGACACCACAGAAGTGTTGATTCAACGCTTCAGAGTGAGAAATAAATTCCAAGTGATGCCAACTTATTAACAATTTGAAGTGTCGATACCTCGACATCATTTCACACTCTCCACATTCAATCGCACAAAATAACACAGTAATGTAAGTAGGTGAAAGACAGTCACGTGCTACTAGGTTGATCAAAATATTTAATAAATTCTGTCTGTCACAACAAAACACAATAATTCTATTACATGTAATGAAAGCATCATCTCTACAATATAAGTATCAAAATGGAATACCTTTGACCCTGTCAGTTGGTTCTTTGATTATCTATGCAAATGAGGTACATTATGGCTATTGTAAGCTAAAATATCAAATTTAAATACTCACTCTGAATACCTTTGGCCTTCTTGGCACTATCAAGTTGAATTTTCAAATGAAATTGATACTAGTATTATATCTTCTTGGGTCTATCATTCAAATGTTCAAATTGAATTGCCTACTCAGCTGTATAATTCAAATATTCAACATAGATCATCCAGTCTGGTTGTAAAATGTTAACATAAAAAAAAAATATACTCTTTCTTTTGATCAATGCTATTGCAAGTGATGATACAAGCATGTGAAATTCGGATCATTTAAATATTCAAATGACACACATAAGGCCTTCTTGGGCCAATATTTTCAACTCGAACTGGATGTAATTGATACCCCCACCTAAAACTTAGAGAGTTAGCTCAATTCATGATATTCTTGTATGCCTTTTGTTGAAAAAAAAGTACAATGTAACAAAAGTTGTTACCATAGCAAGATTACTCAACAGTGAGATCAGTGTGCGACTCATTTTAAGATTACACTGGTTACATGAGCGAAACCTCAAGTCAAATGCTAGAAAACTGAGGGAGCTCACCCAATTCACAGTATTTTTTGTTTGATTTTCATTTTAAAAGATGGTTGCCATTACATTAGCACTCTGTTCAATATTTCAGGCCAGATGCTCAGAAACTGAGGGAGATTGCATAATCAACTGTTGTGTAAGTTTTTAATTTGAAAATGTCACTGCCATGATAACTTTCTTTGACCGATACAAAAGATGACATTTGCACATTAGCGCACTACAGTGGTCACGTGCCAAATTTCAAGTCAAATGCCTAAAACATGAGGGAGTTATGAGTCAATCACAATATCTTCGATTGCTTTGTATTAAAAAAAAAAATAAGTTAGCATGGCAACGCATTGTTTAACATTGACGAGAAAAGTGTTTTGCACATCTAGAATTTATCTTGTCACAATATATGTGTCATATCTCAAGGTTATTGCTAAAAATTGAGAGAGTAAGCTCAATCCACTTGTAGTTTATACGATTCTCATTAAAAAATACCATTAACTTGACAACATACTATTTGACAATGACGAAAAATAAAATTTGCACAGGTACATAATACAGTGGTCACATGTACCAAATTTAAAGTCAAATGCTCAAAATCTGAGGAAGTTAGCTGAATCCACATCGTACTTGTGGATGATTTGTATGAAGATGCTGTTGCCATGGAAACGGATTTATGACCCCCACAAAAAGTGTTTTGCATGATAACATATTATCATAGTGACCATATGTATCAAATTCAAATCTAAATGCTACAAAAAAAAAGAAACTAAGAGAGCAGCGTGATCCACACAATTTTGTATGATTTGTTTAAAAACTGCAATTGCCATGGCAACAGATTTCTGGACAATCGAATTTCAACAGAATTGATTTAAATCTGAGTAGCTTGATCCACATTCTGTATTTGTAATCTTTATGAAAATTTGATGTTACCATGGTAATGCATTACTCCATACTGACACATGTAAACTAGGACATGTAAAAATTACAAGGTCGTTGTTCAATGTCCCCTGGACTAAAGGTAATCACCTCCTCATCAAAAACTGTCATCGACTAATGGAGAGTACTGCTTCATCAACTGTATACAACTTGTATCATCAGTCTCTATCTCGGTTCCTCCATAGAACTGGACTTGGAGTATCTTCACAGTTTCATTGTCACAATGATGATTCTTCAAGTGTCTTCTAAAACCATTGAACGAATCAAATTATGTCCATACACAGGCCCCCTGGGCGCAATTTATTGTTTGTCCATCACTCAGTCCATGTTCGTATGGCAAACGGTGAAAAAAAAGCAGTTTCAGTGGGAACTCCTAAAGAATGCATCACTTCATTATCTATTTGAAAGTTTAGATCTCGGTTCACGAACTCGGGGTAATTCCAAATGTCCAAAGGTTGATGAGAGGTTTTGCATACCGTAGACAAAACACATATTTAATGTGCTTTGAACAATGTGTCGAAGGCACTCTGAATGATATCACCAGGGCAGGGTAGTACCAAGTGGTCAACAATGAAGTAATATTGGTACACATGTATGTTATCCTTCTGACGTCCTCTGTCAAGCAAGCTGCATCTTCTGATCTTCAAGCAAGCAAGCTGCATCAAGAGCTGCATCTTCTTCTGCTTTCCCTCTTCAAGTGGTGATCAAAACTAGCATCAGGCTGAAAATGTAAGGAAACAATGAAAAACAAACAGACATTGTATGAATCTATTACAAATAAAATCTAGACAAATTTGACTGTGACCTTTATTTCGATTCCATAATGCAATTTGATAGACTCAGTCATACATAGGCTTAACACATTTTATTAGGTGATCCGAGTATCCTCTCGGATCACCTTCTGTATCTGTACGGATTCTTTGTTCTTCTTCTTCTTCTTCTTCTTCTTTATTTCTCCTCAAAAGTTGTGCAGAGGTTAGCTCAGAAAGTCCGCTGCCTGTCAATTTCAAAATTATATCATGTATGCATCATGTCCCAAAGACGGCAAATCTAATGTATCATTGTGATCAGTCGACCGTGACGTCACTATGACGTCATTATATGAAAACACATTCTCAATCATATCTCATTAATGAAATAGAATTTTTCAATGAAATTTACGTCACATATATTTAAAGTTATGCGCATTCTACTCATGTTCTCAAAATTCATATTTTCTCTTAAAACGTGCGCGTACGCGCGCGTTGAAATATTTGTATGCTCCAATCGAGCTCAAATTTTTTTTGCACACGTTTCAGACCATTTGGAGCATTTTTTGAAAAATTGAAAAAATCGGACGGACGCGTACGCGCGCGCGCATATACGCACGCACAGCTCATATGCAATTGAAATTTCCAGTTTTTTCACTTTGATCGCATGTCTGAAATGTCAAGGAATATTTATACCACGTTTCAAGTCAATCCGACTCAATATGACGTCATACGGGGCCGTCAAAGTTGAAATTCCGCGCGCGCGTCAATGGCGATATACAGTGCAACTATGCCAAAAAACTGCCAATTTTAAATCCGATTTTACTCGTCAGGATGGACGGTGACCCCCCATTTTCTTTACATATATTGAAAGCTGATGAGTTGTACATGTCATTTCATGGGTAGGCAATGCTGACAAAATGATTAAAAGATATCAAATTTCTTAATAAAGTAAAAAAAGTAAATTTTCAAAATGACGTCATCAAATTACAAGTTTACTCGAGCGTATCTCACTTATCCTCTGCCAATTTTCTCCCATATTTCAGTATGTTGTAGCTTATGAAATGTTCTTTCATTAATGTAAAAACAACATTTTGATTGGATGACGTCATCGCCTCGTAAAAATGGGTTGAATGTATCCTTGTAGAATTTGACCAGTTTACGTGTTATCTCTATGGGAGAGCAGTTTTTCTGGCAGTGAAAATTGACATGACTCTCTTTTTCGAGCACTAGCTCACTTTTGCTTCGGTGAATTTTTCCCAGATTTTAGTATGTTGTAGCTGAGACTTTGGGCTATCATAAGTGTGCCCTTCATTTTTTCATACGACGTCGGCATCACGTCGAAAAACTTGGTTAAAAATGGCACGTGGCTTCGATGCAGCGTCATTTTGCTTAATACACAGGGCCTATGGAGCATGAAATAGGTCATTGCATAGCGCATCCGACTCGTAATCCTAAGGTCCCTGGTTCGAGGCTCACCCCTGCCAATATTTTTTTTCATTTTTTTAAACACTTTTTTTCTTCTTTTTCTTTAGTTAGTCTTAATCTCCCTTCCTAACTTTATCTTTTTCTGATTTTTTTATGCTTCTCCTTCAAATTTCTATAAAATTACATATTTTTTTCTTTATTTTTCTTTCTTTCTACTACTTTCTGTGCAATAGATGAACAACAACAATGGCTATCAATCCCATATTTTGCACATGTTTAGTTCATGTCACGTACATTATTTCATAAAATAACAACTACTTGATCAGACACCATCTTGGGTATGTAAATTAGGGTCAAAGGTCATAAATGTTTCATCCTGTATCTTGGTGAATACATGTCCTATCTTTCCCATATTTTGCACACACAAAGACCATGTAACAAGGATCATTTCACAAAATAACCACTTTTTGCTCAGACGCCATCTTGGGTGTGCAAAGTGAGGTCAAAGGTCATATGTACTTCTTTCTGTATTTTCGTTATGACGTGTTATCTCTATGGGAGGGATTTTTTTTTAATGTGAAAATCGACATGCTTTTCTTTATCGAGCACTAGCTCTCACTTACCCTTCGGTGAATTTCTCCCAGATTTTATGTTGTACCTAAGACTTTGCATTTTGCATCTTGGTGAATACCTGTCCTATCTTTGCCATATTTTGCACACGAATATAGACGATGTCGCAAGAATCATTTCACAAATCACCACTTTTTCCTCAGATGCCATCTTGGGAGTGTAAAGGTGGGTCAAAGGTCATATGTATTCGTTGCTGTATCTTCGTTATTCAGTGTATACAGAATTAGTACCAAAGATGGCAGATATGACTCCCTTTTCTAAATGAGAATCCAAACCTCACACGGCCAATGTCTCTAAACACAGATGAAACTTGTATTGTCATGCCTATTACGATCAGGACTCGAATCATTGATTAAAAAAAAATCGGATCACCTTAATTTGTCAGTGATGACAAATTACAATCTCTAGTTCACATTTATGATTATTTTAACAGATTTCAAGCTATCACACACACGGAGGGGTGGACTACTCAAAACCATAACAATTCAGGCACCACTTCTTGGCAGAGGATAATAAATGGATCTTATTCCATTTTACTTAAAGATCACTATAATTTCACAATTAAAACTCACTTATACCTATTTTTTCTTGAAGAAGCTTTGAAATTTATCACTTTTCTCTTATTCGTGACTGATCAAAAAGCAACTTCAAAATTTCAGCCTACATATGGGGAAGACAATCTGTAAAGTTTAAGGATCGACTTTAAAGTATTCACGAGTAAAGTTCTCGTCGACATCAGGACATAACCCTGACAAAGGCAAGTGCGCAAAAATATTCACAACATCCAAAAAAAAAAAGTTACCCTGTGAAACATTGAAAAGCAAGTGATCTTAATAAATTACATAGTCCAACAACACAAAAAAACCCAGAAAATTTCCCTTGACCTCTAATTTCTTTTCTAATACAAAAACAGATCATAGAAAGTAGAAAATGCAAAATCAATTAAACTCGTAAAAATCAATTTCATTTTCAGAATACCAAAGTACTGTGAGTTCTAATTGCCTGTCCAAAATGACTCATAAAGGCTTGTTCAGATATGATGAGTCAAACTCCGGCAACATTTTAGTGCACAAATCAATGCGATATGAGATGGTAAAAAACAAACAAACAGATCAAAATGCAACAAAACAAAACAAAAACACTGAGGCAAGAGGAATATATTTTGCCACACAGTGGCAAGAAGTTATGGTGCAATCAAGCTCAAAAGTAAGTGAAGATACAATGTCATGAGTTTATCTTTATCTTATTTTTTTTTTTAAGTCATGTGCATTCATTAACATAATGAAAGTGACGAGGTTCGGCGCACCGTATCTGAACACTAAAAACGTCAGGGGGTTTGTCGCATCATATATGAACAAACCTTATAATCATGTAGACTTACCTTTTGAAATCGGATAAGGTAGTCTATAGCCAAAGCCACAGCAATCTTGCACAATCCTTGCGCCCTGGTTCACAGGTGGAAGCAGATAGAGTACAAGAAGGATTTGCAGGTTACTTACATTCTATGCTGTGTTGTAAGAAATGCATGTTATATACAATATATTCTACGACTCATTAACAAAGTATCCAGGTATCAACAGAAATTATCAGTGAATTGCACTGCATAATCAGGGAGCATTAAGTAAAAAATATGATCCTTCATGTAGGATGAACCCATGGGTTGTTGTGTGACTTCTTTAAAAAAAAACAAGAAAAAAAACCTCTTCTTTATTTCATCAGCATCTCCAAAATAACAAAATTACATTACATATTGATTTGTGACTGTGAACTTTTATATTACAATTGAGTTTGGTGAAATCCATTCATCTGCCTTTGAAAAATCAAAGTCACAAGATATTTCCTGCATTTTTTTTTTTCATAATGAAGGGCTCCTGACCCTTGATTATTGACCTCATGACCCTTATCGACTCCAGGGAAACGTTTGATAAAATGTATTGTCAGATGCAAAGATTTCAGCTACTTATAACAGTTGTCACCAATGACAAGTTTTGTGGAACGCCCCCCTGGATTTACATAGCCTTACCAAGTTTCATTCACAGATGATTGTTTTCAACTTGCGGCATGATACACAAGAAACGATATTGGATGGATAGACATCTAGAACACAAAAAAAGGGGCTTTCAAAGCCTATAGTATTGGGCATACCCTGACTGCTACCAGGTCTGGTGGTACACTATTTGATGATTGCTCCAAGTCTCATGAATCCACATCAGTTTTCCGCATGTGTTCTCCCAGCAATCTCAACAGCTTGACTGTGAAGGCTTTCCTCTTGCTAGCTTGACAAGACCTTCCACCAAAAACTGGCCACTGCTCAAAAAAGCTTGGCATCGTTGCCTGGGAGAAGGAGTGAGAAGTACTGTTCAACCTGCAAGTGTAAGGACCATGAACATACATAATTATCAAGTGGCTACAAGTCCACAAACTGTCAAACTGGTGCGCAAGGTGTGATGCACTGGCTTAGGATTCAAAGTACTGAACATCCACATAACTGCACTAGTGTATTTACTGTATACAAGTGCATGAAACAGATTTATCTTGTGTGCATGAAAGATTTGATCAGAACTGCAGAAAACAAAGGGTTTTGTTCAGGTGGCTTCAGATTAATTCAGTCGGTGATTCTATCATATATACCTACTTGAGATATGCTCATAATTTCAAGTTCGTTTTAATTAGCCACCGGGGGGGGGGGGGGGGGGGGGGGGGGGGCAATAATATCCTGCTTCCAGGTATTCATCATCTTTATGCAGTGTACATTTATGCAAATATTATTTGAGGAGAAATGGAAAAATCAAATGCCATTTTGCAATTGATCTACTCTCATTTTCAAGGTTTTTTAGATAGATAATAAAAGTTCTTTTTGCAATTCTGTCATTTTCAAGATTCTCAAGTGCACTATTGCCAATATCATTAAGTGTGGCAATTTATATGGGGAAGAGGCATATTCCAGAAGGGATTTTTTTTTTGTCAAGAGATTATTTCAACAAATACTACCATCAAAGTAGACGTATATTCCCTCACCTGAATCATGAAAAAAGCGATGATACATGTAAGTATTCCATTTTGACTCATTTGTGAAATTTAGGATCAGTTCTCAGACAGAGAACAACTGCCAGTTATTAATATGGGCTGTGATTCTGTTTCTCGCTGCCCTTGAACTCGCACCTTACAATTAGATCTAGAGTCTAGAGTCTTAACATGGACTCGGTGGAAATACCGGTTTTACATGCATGTGACGTCATCAATTTTATAAGAGCATATTCTTATATAATGTAAATTTGTAAGCGGTTAGCAAACTCATAAATAGTAGTACTCATATTAAAAACTAGTTAGTAGATTCTAACGTAAGATCCACGCGCAAACACTAGCGTCCTATATAGGCCCCTACGTTCCTACGTGTACACTGTAGTGTACTGAAAACATCACGTAACCTGTTGTGATAAACAAAAATCGGGTCGGGAGAACCCCCCACCCAGCCCCTTTAATCGGGTATTTACGCTCTTTTTAGAGCGATATTTGCTACTAGTACCTAGTACTAATTGAAACCTAACAGTTTGGACCTAGAACAGTTACAGTAGGCCCTACAAAAAATATAGTAGGCCTAGGGGCCTACCAGTATACCTACGAACATACCGTACAAACCTACGAACATGTACACACAAACATTGTTCGAACTTCGTCTTCGTGCACGTCAGTAGCGGGTAATGATTTGCGCGCTAACAAAGATTCGCACCAGAGCCTCAGATAGAGGTAAGAAAACTACATCAATAACAATACAAAATGCCACGGAACCTTTTATATTTAAAATTTGATGATATTTTTAAAATGCAATTATTGGACAAAGGAACCCTCAGCGAAATTCGGACTCAATGCACCGCATGCAGCGCGTTGGTGTTATGGCCCATTATGTATGGCAAACACTATAGGCTACATGTACTTAGTATGCTGCGCTACATAGTATACTATAGTACATTGTATTACGTGCGTGCAAAGACAAAGTTGTCTATAATATGCGATGAAATCCGTGAAAATCATGCACATCGTTTATGATAGAAAATAACTGGTACAGGAAATAATTACCTTAAAAGATACTTATCCCCGCTGACAGACTTAGCAAAGTCACCATCATAGATTCAATGTCATTTTTAGCCCCAGACGACATCGAAAACCTGACTATCGCGATGACAGACGTTGACGACTCCGCGCCACAGCAACAAATTTCAGGCATTGGCATGTGTAACCAATGAGATCATCGGACTGCGAACACGTGACTTCTCTGGTGGACAACTAACACCGATACGGTGTTATTAGTGAAAACCCCCTTTTCATGACAAAACTATAACACCACTTGGGTGTCATTTTAACACCGAGAATCTAACACCCAATGAATGAGAGAATGTTGGTGTTAAATTAACACCGAAGGGTGTCAAATTGTGTCAATTTAACACCAAATTTAACACCCACAGTTTGACACCCGGTTGGTGTTACACTTTTAACACCGCATTTTTTGCAGTGTAGTAGGTCAATATAAAGGAAAACTTTACGCATGAGTGAACACATTTGTATTTGCCCTCCAAGGCACAAAAGTAAAAATGGCAAAAATTGACATATTGTCTTTCATTTGCAAATGCCCTTAAAGATAACAATGATAACAAAAGACCAGTTTAACGCAATGAGAGAAATTAATGAAATAGTAAAAATAAGTTTTCGTTCTCTCTATCTCGTTTTAACCTCAAACGAAATAAAAGTGCGCATCATGGGAAACTTGGGGGGGGGGGGGAAGGGGAATATGTATTTCTGTCAACTCAAACTTCAAATGACATAGGAAGTAAGGGCACAAATATGATTAAATGAGCAGAATATCTCGATGTCATTGATTCACTTAATCAATTTAAGAATTCATGGGACAAATTCAAGAACCAAATATAATTTACAATTTTCCTAATTTGAGCAATATATTCAAAATCCTACACCATTTTTGTTAATATTGCTTGTTCTCTTATTTCATTTGAATTTGGATTTTACAGAAAAGTCTTCACTTTCCTCCATAATTTCTAGGCTTTATTGATCTTTTGAGCTTCAAAGATAATTATTACAGAGATCATAAGGTATATTTTTGCCACTGAATTCATGTTTTTTATTGTGTTAAATTTGTCTTTCGTTTCTATTGTTACATGGAAGAGCATATAGGGCTCACACCCGTAAATACAATGGAATGTCCCAGACCCCTTCACAAATTCGTACCAAAGATACCAAAATAAATGAAGAAAAAAGTTAATTAAAAATCAATGATGTAGTTTGGCAAAAAACTGAATAGCTGTAGATATTGAGTATGAATTCCTCTACAAATTGCATTTTGGTTGGAAGATGAAAGCTTTTCTGGTGGAATTTGAGGGGACTATATTTCATTGGGTACGTGTACGGAAAATGGGTGATTTTTTGAGTGACAAGAACTCGTAGTCTGGCTTTGCGGACCCCTGGACAGAATTTGAACTGAAGAATCCACCCTGAAAATTTGATGGATGAAAGGGTATATCTAACTTATCCAGGTTAGTGAAGCTGAAGCACCTCATTTCTCCCAGCTATTTTACAGAATTTTTTGAAATTTGATTTTTAACACACATCCCTATATGGGGAAATATTTATGGGTGTGAGCCCTTTACGTATGAATGACAACTTGTTCATATTTGAAATTTTTACTTTTGTGCCTTAGAAAATCAAATGTTCACTCATGCGTAAAAGTTTCCCTTTTCATTGACTTACCAAGTTGATAGCCAATTAGATCACCTATCATATAGTATATAATACATTAATATTTCAAAATTTCTATGAGAAATATACACTTGAAAAAGTGTTTACTTTCTTTTTTTGCTGAGTGTAAAATGTCAGGGTTAATGACCAAGCATGGAGCTATTATTATTCAAATATACACCTGTATGTAATAATCATTAAAAATTTGTCTGGAGTGGTGGCCGTTTACCTATAAATACAAACAGTTATCATCCAACCCCAAGGTCTACATAAATCTATTTCTCACGAGGCTCACATGAACTTTATCCGCTACACTGGACCAGCAAACACGACAGAGGTGTTATGACAGATGTTTTATTATATAGCAGGAGAGTACATCAGTATCAGTGCAGAACATTCGTACAAGGCACTTCCATGTTATGTGCAAGTTTGTTTGTGTTTGAGTGTGTGTGTGTGTGTGTGTGTGTGTGTGTGTGTGTTCGTGTGTGTGTGTGTGCAGGGGCGGATCCAGGCATTTCGTAAAGAGGGGGCGCCTTTACAAAATTAAAGGGGAGGGACGCACTCCCTATTTTTTCTTTTAATTTCTTCTGTTTTAACCAAAATAAAAAAATAAAAAAAAAATAAAGGGGGCGCACACCCGGTGGGCCCCCGCCTGGATCCGCCACGTGTGTGGTGAAATGTTTTTTAGTCACGGCTCAAGTCACAGCAGAGGTGTTCTAATTTTAATAGCTTCTGGTGGTAATATCAAAGTTGATCAAATAAAAGTTGATGATATAGGTCGTTATATTTTTTTAAAAGGAAACATTTTTGACTCTCAGTTGTTAGTAGGTAATGTTTACTTTCCAACAAGAGATAAAACATGGGAACAAACGGAATTTCTAGGAAAAATAGATGCACTTATATCAGATTTCTGTCCTTGTGAATGTTCTCTTATTCTAGGAGGAGATTTTAATGCAATTTTGAATGAAACTTTGGATTATATAGGGCCTAAAACACCTTCAAAGAGTAAATTTATAGAGAATTTGAATTTTTTTCTTAAGAAATATAGTTTATTAGATATATGGAGGAAAAGAAACCCGGACAGTAAGCAATTTACTTTCAAACAGTTAAACCCTTTAGTACAAACTCGTTTAGACTATTGGTTCATATCAGACCACATGGTGCGATTAGTAAGAAATTGTGAAATTATGACATCTGTTACTCCTGATCATTCCGGTATTAGATTAGAATTACAACTTGTTCCGGAAAGTTATAACTGTAGGGGCAAATCGTATTGGAAATTTAATAACAGTTTGTGTAATGATAAAGAATTTGTAGAAGGAATGATAACGGAAATAGAAAGTATTATGAAAACGTTGGGAAGATGCATTTAATGATAAATTAGTTTTTTGGGATTTTTTAAAAATGAAGATGAGTGAATATGCAAGAAAATATTCGAAAGGAAAAGCAAAGGAAAGGCGAATGAATATTGAAATGTTAGAAAAGGAATTAAAAATTTTAGAGCAAGATTTATTAACTGCTGCTGCTTCTTTAGAAATAAACACACAATATGTTGAAAAGAAAAATGTTGAGTGAATTATATGATAGATCATTGGAAGGACTTAAAGTTAGATCACGAGCAGCCTGGTATGAGAACGGGGAAAGAAATAAAGAATATTTTGAACAATTATTAAAATCAAATAAAAAGAAAACTATAATATATGAATTATATAGTGAAGATAATTCTGTTATAAAAGATAGAAATGAAATTTTGAAGTTAATTCGAAATTTTTATGAAACATTATATTCAAAGAAGAGGGGTGCAGTAAAAGAGGTTTTAAATGAAAGTTTTTTTTTTTTCAAAAGTATTCCAAAGTTAAGTGAGGAAAGTCAACAATTTTGTGAAGGAAAGATTACTATAGATGAATGTTATGAAGTTTTAAAAGAAATGAAAAATAATAAAGCTCCAGGTAATGATGGGCTTTCGGTGGAATTTTATATCATTTTTTGGCCATATTTAGGCAGGCATTTAGTTGAAGTATTGAATGAAGCGCATGATAGGGGTAATTTATCAATATCACAGAAGCAAGGGACCATTACATTAATAGAAAAAGATGGTAAAGATCCTCTTTATATTAAGAATTATAGACCGATTACACTTTTGAATGTGGATTATAAAATTCTTTCAAAGGTTTTGGCGAAGAGAATGAAACAAGTTTTGAGTGAGATAATACACATGGATCAAGTGGGATACATGGAAAACAGAAATATTGGGGAAGCAATTCGATTAATAGATGATATGATTTTTCACTGTCTGTCATATAATATAGGTTGTTATTTAATAGCTGTTGATTTTGAGAAGGCCTTTGACTCGGTATCTCATTCGTTTTTATTAACCGTTTTGAAAAGTTTTGGATTTGGCCCTTCTTTTTGTTCTTGGATAAAGACATGAATGAGGGGTTTTCAACCGGTTATTTTAGAATAGAACGGGGTGTGCGTCAGGGTGACCCATTATCACCTTATTTATTTTTAGTAGTTATTGAAATTTTGGCACATGCTTTGAGGAATGAGACTACTTTGAGAGGGATTGATCTTGGTGATTTTGAAGTAAAGCAGATACTGTATGCCGATGATATGACAATTTTTATAAGAGATAAAGAGTCAGTTAGGTTACTACAAAACTTATTTCAGATTTTTTCGGAAGTCAGTGGTTTAAGGGTTAATATGGATAAAACGAAGGTTTTGATTATTGGTAAGGATGAAGAGAATGTAGCACAATTTCAGTTTGGAAGTATAGTTACAGAAATTAAGATTTTAGGGATTACATTTGCTTTAGAAAGGAAGAGAATGGAGGAAGTTAATTATAAAGAAATATTAAGTAAAATTAAAAGACTTTTAGGTTGGTGGAAGCAAAGAGATCTCACCATCATGGGGAAAATTCACTTACTTAAAACTTATGCTTTATCTAAATTGATTTATGTGGCGTCATCCTCTGTTGTTCCAAAATGGTTATTTGATGAAATTCAAAAAAGTTGCTTTGATTTTGTGTGGAAGGGCAAGGATCGCGTCAAACGAGCCATTATGTATCAGGATTACAAGGATGGTGGATTGAGAATGATGAATTTTGAATTGTTTGTGAAAACTCAGAGAGTGATGTGGGTAAAAAGACTTTTGTATGGAGAACGAAATATGAGTTGGAAAGTATACTTTGATCACAGTTTTAAAGCTGTAGGAGGTAGAATTTTATTTCTTTGCAATTATGAGACTAAAAAACTTTCACTTAAGGCACCATCGTTTTATTTAGAAATGTTAGCTGCCTGGGAAGACTTATATAACTGCAGAAGTTTTGAAGAAGGGAAAATTAATCCAATTATATTTAATAATAAAGATTTTTTATTGAGAGGGAAAATGATATTTAATGCAGATTTATATGAGCGGAAGGTTTATCACTTAGAACAATTATTTGATAAACAATCCATAAGATCAATTAGTTATTTTCAAAGTTTAGGTTTACAAAGTGAAAATATTGCTTATGTATGGAGTTTTTGTGAGTCCATTTTGAAAAGTGGGAAATATGATGGAATTTTATGCAATTGGTATGAAGTAGATGTCAGTGATTTTAATATACCTTTAAAGTTTTTTGGCCAAATTACAGATTTAAAAAAGATACAATCCAGGAAGATTTATTCACATTTCGTGTCTCTTTTAAAGCAGTCTTACTGTTTAGAAATTAGAGATGGACACCAAAAATTTGTTTTCGCTGATAAAAGTATGAGAGATATTTTTATAAGGCCCAGAAGTTCAACTCTAATTGGAGACTTAAGAGAATTTCAATATAAGTTATTACACGGGGCGATTTTATACTAAGGAACAGCTCCTAAAATTTGGTTTTGTGGCTGATAATTTATGTTCCTTTCGTGGAAAAAGCTCTGAAACTTACTCGCATTTATTTTGGAACTGTGAAAAAGTTAAATCTTTATGGCATGATTTCATTGAGTACTTTCAGTTAGAAGAGTTACGTAATTTAGCTTGGAGGGATATACATATTGGTTTAGAAGGAACTTCTCACAGAATCAAACTGTACAACACTCTTATTCTTATAGTTAAACATATGTTATATAAAGCGAGGTCACAGTTAATAACACCGACATTGGTAGAATTAAAAAAGGCATTAATGACATGTCGAAAGGAAGAGAATGATATTGCCATAAGAAGAAATAAACCGGGTTTGCATTTGCTGAAATGGGAATGTTTAAAAAATTTGTAAAGGATTAGTTTATTTATGCACCCGTACTTCTCCCCTTTTGTGTGTGTTTGATTACTGACTTCTTTTCTTTAGATATTTTTGAGTTCAGAGATAAGTATTGTGTATATAAAATATATATGCAGGTATGTGGATATGTATATTGTGTGTATGATTATGTGTATGTGCATGCATGTATTGTGTGTATGCAGCATATATCCTAAGCATAATTAGCATAATTATTATGTTCTGAATGCGAGCAGAAATAACTGTGTGTTGTGGTGAGTGAATGTGTGTGCAGGGGGTGTGGAAGTGTGTTTAAGTGGATGTGTGTGTGTGTGTGTGTGTGTGTGTGTGTGTGTGTGTGTGTTAAGCGGATGTGTGTGCAGGGTGGGTGTGTAAATGGGTGGGTGGATGAAAGGTGGATGAGATGAGAGGTGGATGAGAGGGAGTGTGTCTGTCTCGGGTAAGGAGGTGGATGTGGTGTAGAGGGTGGGGAGGTGGTTTAGAGATGAGAAGGACGTTTTTTTGTTTTTTTTTTTTATGGGGGGGGGGGTTTAAAGTTTTAAAGTTTTAAAGTTATGAGTAGTTGAGGGTTGGGTATGGTGGAAAGGTGGAATGAGGGTGGTTTATGTTGTTGTTGTTGTCATCGTTCTTTTGATATAATAGAAATTTCATTTCCTGTTTTTTTAGTGTTTGGCTAAATTGCTCACAATTGCATATATGAATTCTGCTTGTTTGTTTTGTAGTTAAAAAGGAATGATCGGATAATTCATTCAATTTCCTCTCTTCTGTTTGATATCTGCCTTAAAATGAATTGAATGATTATTCTTGTTTTATGGATTATGGATTATGTCTCATAACTGTAGGAATATCTACATGATTTATGACAGATGTTATGTAGAATGTGTGTAATTTTTTTTTTGAATTGTTATATTCTCAAAGGAAATGGAATTAATAAAAAGATCACTGAAAACAAAAAAAGTGTGTGTGTGTGTGTGTGTGTGTGTGCGTGCGTATGCTAACGGGGTGCTTACATAAACTACAGGTATTTTTTGTGGACACGCCAGCTCCCCCCCCCAAAAAAAAAAAAAAACAAAACAAAACAAAAAAAACAAAAAAAGGAAAAAGGAAAAGAACGAAGAAGGAAAAACAGGACCCAGAACCAGAACTTAGCGTGTTCCGCTCTGTACGCCCCTCCAAAAATAACAGAATGAACAATAACAATGAGAGGGGGGAAAAGAAAATGTATGGGAAAACCTTCAGAATTCTCCTGTCCTGAAAAGGTATGTCAAAGCTGACCTATTCCCCCCCCCCCCCCCGAGAATAAGGCTGAATTGTATACAAACGGAACACGCAAACGGAAAAGAGAAGAAGCTTGGAATTCCCAATAGTTAACTGCACGTAACATATTTAGACGTATGTGCTCAATAATGTACGAACATGAGTTTGAGTTGTTAGACAAGATACTGGTGGGAAAAAAAAATCGATTGAAACCAGTGTTGTCCCCGATAATCATAAAATTGCATGCATGGATGCATGCAGTTGTGTATCTGAGATTCGAGAAAATCATTTGGCGGTACATAGTCAATGTATGAGAGTAGAGAGAATAAGAAATGATTGTTATTCTGGACTTAAAAAAAAAAAGAAATACGACGAATTTTTATGCACGAAGTAGACTTTTATATATCATTGTGTTCCGTTTATGATGTTCTGAGGAAGATTTGTTTGATCCTTTTTTTTTCTTTCTTCAGAAATATCAGTCATTATCATGGGTAATTAGTGGGGGCACTGTGGCATAGTGGATAAGACTCCCGACTTCCGATCGGAGGACCCGAGTTCGAATCCCGCCCAGTGCTTACGTCCTTGGACAAGATGTTTTTACCCACTGTGTCCCTCTCGACCCAGGTGTATAAATGGGTACCTGGCAACGCTAGGGTAATGATAATAGCAGGGCCCTCTGGTAGAGCAGTGGCAACACTGAAGAGGCTACCCTGTGTAACTAAGACCTTATTATAATCTGTGTTTGTACACATAAGCATCGTGATTGTTTGAAAGTTACGATCCTCATGATGTTCAGTGGAAACTCAGTATAACGAGATCCCTGGGACCAAAACAATTGTTCGTTATATCAGATATTTTGTTATATCAGTATAGTCAATAAACAATACAAAACAAAGGAAATAAATCAATTGGGACTGGAGAAATTAGTTTGTTATAGCAGGTATTTTTGTTATATAAGATCTCTTTATATCGAGTTTTCCCCTATAGTGACTTTTACAGGTTTCATTATTTAGCAAATTTCGGCTGTATTCCAATCGTGGTTTTGTTTGCCAGAAATCCCGCTTTGGTGGTGTAAGCAAATATCACATATTAATCAGTCAGTTTGATGTTTCTTCCTTCACTCAAAAACTCCATTAAAACTGAATGAAGGTTAAACAGAAAAAGAAAAGGGGCAAAGTTTACTAATACATTATACATGTATGTGTGTGTGTGTGTGTGTGTGTGTGTGTGTGTGTGTGTGTGTGTGTGTGTGTGTGTGCGTGCGTGTGCATGTGACAATAAAGTGAATTTGGTTGTGTGGGAGAGAGGCTTGATGGTTTCACAGGATGTAATTCTCATTTTGTTTAATGTATATGTGATATTCGAAAATAATGGATTCTCTTTTGTACTGTATACATGTACTGGTATTGATTTGAAAGAAAGCTTCCCTTTCCTTTAAACAGAAGAAAAAGAAAAGAAAAGAAAAATGTATGGGAGAAATTGCAGTTATACATCTCATAACTGCAACACTCAAATGCGTACATGTGTAATTGATATTGGCTAGTTGCCAGGACTGTATGTACAAACAGTTTGCAGGTGTAATGCAAATACATAATTATGTACTGCTGGGAAAAATAGGGGTGGGGTAGGGTGGGATTTGTTAATTTAGTTTAGCATGTATTATTCTCCAGTTAGTATATTTTCCCTCGTCGTCATGATGCCCTACTCCCATTTATTACTTTTAGGTTGAGATAATAACCTTTGCACCCACCTCCCATGATGTACTTGTATCATGGCAGTCATTAATAATGATAGCATTGTGCACACATGTCATTTCCCAGTGAATCAGCTCTTTCTTTGAGCAAATGCTGGTACAGTCGTGTAGAGCAGCTAGCGTATCATCATTTTTTTAAAATTCTTTTATCTCTTTTTCATGATATGATTTTGTGACAATGTGGGACCTGCAACATATGGAAAGATACTGCAAGTACAGATAGCTAGTGCTTAAAAAAGAAAAGAAAAGATGATGGCTGAATATTCGAGGCAGGGTGGGTAATATTAGATTACGTGTAATACATGTATATCTGTGTACATGAATCCAGTGACGTTTTTGAGTGATACAGTGCATTCCTGTTATAACGAACATGATTATAACAAAATTCCAGGTACAACGAAGTGAAAGTTCAGGCCGCAATAATACTAGTTCTATGTTTTTTGTTGTTAATTTGTTGGGTTGTAACGAAATTTCGATATACCGAAAGAAAACTGCCGGTCCTGCGATGAGGACTTCGTTATAATGGGAGTCCACTGTATCTCAGGATTATCACACAACATACTGCAAGAGACATAATAAACATACATTGGAACTGCATTTGAAGAAATGACATTAGAATGCAATTCAATGTTCTGATATATATAATTTGATGGTAAATGTAATCTGTTACACAACTCAATATAATTCACATACTGAATTCATCGCTCTCTATTCAGTAGACATGAGTACGTCATGTACGCATATATCTTGATAAACATATAATTTTTTATTTGGGGGGGGGGGGAGACAAGGGACAATCTCAAAGTTAAAAGTCACTTTTTTTTGTAAACCATCAAATATGCTGTTCTCTTTACTTCTCTTAGATATTTTGTTTTGTAAACATTACAGAATGTAAAATGAGAAGGCAGGACTTAGACAAACTGGCAAACAAAAATTAAGTTCTGAAAGAAATTAGTAGATGACATGTACACATGTTAAAAAATACATATAAAATCTCTTACTGAAAATTTACGCTGTCCCACAAACTCATATTGGTGTTAGCAGCTCGGAGAGCACAATACAGGGTCTCTATGAAGGTTTTGTACATTAATCAATTACTGCTTGTTGAGAAAATTCAAAGCTACACTGGCATTGTTTCCATAGCTTACAATTACCGATCCAAGGCAATTTTTTACACAATTTCAACTAAGACATATAAACCAAATTATCATTAAAACAGAAAAAGTGTCATCCAGTGAGAACATCCCATGTATGTCTCTGAATTAGGAAACTATAATATCTGAAATACCCAAAATAGAAGACATTAGCATTCATTCTTTATACGGAAACACTTTGAGCACAAAGAAAACAAATATAGGATAGGAATTAGTAAGAGTACCGGTACTTTTATTTGACAGCCTGACTGAGCATGTGTTTAAACTGAAACATTTGGGAGTTCTTACTGTTTGGCAAAGACAAGACGTTAAGGTCCTATATCAATGCACATCATTTGTTACTTCAGTTGGAGGTTCTTCATAATCCCTCTAGATATTTCCACAATTCCTTTCAATTGGGATGTGTCACACCAAAGAAGGACGGCTGTTAAAATCTATCATGAATAAACTAAATTCTTCAGCTGACAAAGGCACTTCTTATTTAGAGTCCAACATTCAGACATTACTCAAATTACATACAATATATGAAGATTTATATTCCACATGAAAACACACACACAAACACAATATGATCAGTTTTCACAGTACTTGATTTGGTTAATTATGTCCCCACTTTAGCACCTGCGCCATACTTGTTACACTATGACCATACAACCAGTGGAGTGATTTGTGCAGAGAAATAGTACTTCTTTGGCATGTAACTCATAAAATTCATCAGCTGACGTCATAATAACACACATAAATGATACAGAGTGGCTAGGAAAAAAAGAGAAGCATGGCTTACATTTCATGATCATGTTTACAAGGTCATTGACCCTCACTGTGCCATGTTTATGTTTACCCACCTCCTATGAAGTCCCATGATCTAGTCTAGAGTTAATGGCACATAGACCCGGTGGTATAGTTGAATGTGTGCGTGGGCGCACGGCGCAAGTTTCCTACAGAGACCTACGCTATTGACTCCCTGTAGTGCTTACGCTGTGACCCATTTCCACGAGTCCGAAGAAGTCCGATCCACTGTAGTCAGTGGTCTGATCACAGTTTGGTTCATGATTCGGCTGATGATGACATTTTAGCAAACTTCTTCTGTGACATCATACTACGAAGCGCACACCCTGGCATCACTACAGACTGTGTGACGTGCAGAAGACAACGAAGGCAACGCTACCTAGCAACACCTACGCGCTTTACTCCTGATGACAGCTCAAATTCGGCAATCTTCGTATCATGCCAATGGTGATTGGCAGTATCATCCAACAGCGCCCCCGCAGCCACCGGGTCTATGTGCCTTCAACTCCAGAGTGCTACAGTATGCATGCATTTTCTTGCAATCTAAACATAGTCACTGTCTACGGATACAGATCTTGGTGGAATGTGTTGTAAGCGGTATTAATTCCACACTATATGAAAGTTAAGTACACTGCATTCCTCTTATAAGAACATGGTTATGACAAAATTCTGGATACAATGAAGTAGAATTCATGGCCCAAAAATGATCAGTTAGATATCTCTATAGCGTACCTGTTATTTGTTCAGATATAAGAAAATTTCAATATAATGATAGAAAACTGCTGGTCCCGAAGACTTCGTTACAACAGGATTTGCCTGTATTCGCCAGCAAAAAATCCTTTGTTGGAACCGAGTACTGTACTCTAATACAACTCAAGTCTTCGAGTATATATATCTAACATTGTGGGATTTACATCTTGGCAGTGGCTGAAGAATTGCTGGGCACACTTAGGGCTAACTGCCAATACCTCCACCAACTTGATGATTTGAAGGGTTGTAGATAAGATCATAGTCACGAAAAGCGTATGCAGAGGAAGAAATTATTGTTAATCAAAAATGCTTTTTTTTCCTGATTTGGCACATGCTGCTCTGCTATGAATTCTAATTTTTAGACATAATTGCACTGCAATGCAGAGACAAAAATAAAAAAGCTATGACCTTTATGACCTGTTTATGTGTAAAGATTCTTTTTTGATGTCATGATCCATGGAGTAAAATGATATTGATGCCAGGAATGGTTTGGTGGTTAAAAGGCTCAATTACAACTTGCTCTTCGCATGCCAGCCGATCCAACCTCCAGGATAATGCCTGGCCCTGTATCCATGGAAACGACAAAACAGACACAGAAAAAGATATATGAAATTCATCAACAGAGGGCAGCATAAACAGCAAGACAAGAAAGAAGGAAAAGAGGAGTGTGGGGGGGGGGGGGGGGGGGTATACAGATAGACATACAGACACATAGACAGAAAGGGAAAGGCTGTGTGGAATGTTAGTCTCTACATCAGGGTTATTTGGGAATGGCCAAAGAGAGATGGGGCGGAGAAGACAAGATGAAAGATGTGCGTCGGTTTATATCACAGATGAGGACAGAGAAATGTTGAGAGAAGTGCCCAAGGCTTCTGCCACATTCTATGATTGAACCTTTCTGCCTGGCAGTGAAATATTGAATGGTGTATCTAACGCCTTTGCTGTGCAATTGACCGTATTGCTTGGAAGTGAAACAAAGAGTGGCAAAGGGGAATGGAGAGATGAGGAGTCACCTCATATCGTATATGTCACAGCATATAAATCTATCATAAGTCAACAACTATACCTCTCTTGATGATCTGATTTTGCCAATAATTTTTGCAGATCAATCTATTGTTTTCATTTCATTAGTCTGTAATACAAAACAAAAGAACAGCATGGCAACAAGAATTATATTCCAGCATGCAGGCACTAGAATGCTGTGATATTGTTAAATGCTAGTCTTGAAATTGAGACTCAATCCTCTCATACCAATCACAAAGTCTGATAACATCAGAGATGGAAGACAGGAGTTCTAGATATCAGACTTTGTATGACAATTAAATAGCCAAAGAAATAATTTTGAAACTGGTTAAAGAGATGGTATAGTTTTGGTTGAGATAGAAACCACATACAAATTTTTAAAGAGCATACAATTCTAAGAGGAATTCATGTGTGATGAAAATTGGTTTTAAGATGGCTAAGATATCCAAAAACAAAGTAAAACAAAGTAGTTCTGAAAAAAAGGTGGGTCCCACCTAATATAAGGACCTCTTTGTTTTTGGATATCTCACCTATTTCTAAACCCATTTTCATCAAATGAACTTTGAATTACTCTTAGAATTGTACGCCTGTTTATATTTCCTAAGACGTGTCTCATTATCTCACACACACACAAAAAAATGTTGCTATCGAAGAGCTGACAAGACTTACTTGGAAAAGCCTTTCTCCCTGGCAATCTCTATGGCTGTCAGGCTTCGTCTCCCACTACGACAGCTGAAGACGATGCTGGCACCATCATCCTTGGGTCTCGGTTTCCCGTAGCGCTGCTCAAATTTGTCCTCCGGCAGCTCAAATGCCTGTTTTAGCTCATCCACTGTGAGTGTAAGTCAGAGAACACTGTAAAGTGGAAACTCAGTATAATGGGATCCATAGCACCAAGACAATTTGTTCTTTATATGTCTGATATTTTGTTACATCAGTAGTCAATAAACAATAAAAAACAAAGGAAATGAATTCATTAGGACCTGAGAAATTAGTTTGTTTTATCAGGAATTTTGATATATCAGATCTCTTCATATTGAGTTCCACTGAAACACCTGATTACACTGTGTTTCTTATGAATTCTAAGTAACAACCAGTATTCTTTTCCTCTTGGTTCATATGGGGAGGAGCTAGTTTGAAAGACAAATCATATCTGATATCACATAATTCATCTCAATGTTAATATGTTGAAAGATGGCAAGACAGAATATCATGCCATCAGCTTGCTGAGATCCTTCAAATTCCAGGCATACTTGTGCACACACAGGAATGTAATCTACTCAATGGAAGAAATTTTTAAAACCATTTTTGCTATATAACTCACTAAAACAGAGTTACTGCAGTTGAAATTTGGTATGTTATTATATTGTATTATTATTTTTTTGTGAGTAGGCCTTGTGTTTCTCACTATATTTTCAATTTAATAAAGACACCTACAGTGTAGATCATCCTCCATTTATTTGTCTATAGTTTTATATTCAGTTGATTACTATTTTCTATCATTAGTTTTACTTCTTCATGTAATTCTTGCAAAGTACGCATCGCTTCTCTCATACTATACATTGATTCACACATATATTTTGTATTATACAATTTATAACTTGTGCTTCTTTACTTTAAATTCAAGTTTATATATTTCGTGATATGTATAGCCTTTTGTTTGATGAAAATAAAGTAATTGAACTAAAGTGACATATCACTTCCAAGGTATACCAGGATGTCTGGTTGCCATGGCAATTTACTCACAGGGGATGTTCAAGGCACCATGCATCATTCCCGTCTCTTGCAGCTCCTCCTCCCGCCTGACGTCGATGAGGGTGATGTTCTTGCTCTTGATGAGGCTGAGGAGCTCCTCGTGGTGACAGTTGTGGGCATCACCCGAAAACGAGCACAGACATCGGATCAGAGTGGTCTTAGGCATGTCTGCCCCGCCCCCCACAAAAAAAAAGAGAAAAGTAATTGCAGCATTTGATATGTTACACATATGAAAACATCATTTGAAAACACTACATGGACAGGAATTACAGTCAACCTCGCACAAGTCAAATAACTGCCTAAGTCGAGGGACTTTTCAAGTCCTCTTCTCTTTTATGCTATTGATTTTAATCCCACATAAGTAAAAATTTCCCCAAGTGGAAGCTATTTCGTCAGTCTAAATAGATTCAACTAAGGCAAGATTAACTGTATGTGTTTTACCACTCCCCAAAATCTACCCCTAACCCAATTTATTCAACAAAAGAAAGTATATCTCATCAAACATCATCAGATCAGGTAAATGGCATGTCTCGTAATGCACTTACTCTATGATATGGTGTAGGTAAAGGTCTGGTCAGCAGCACAAAGGCCTATTCTTCCACCCACAATGAACTGCATGGACAGCACATAATGTACACTACAGCTCTTCAGATACATTTCATTACACAATGGAAGCCTACCTTGGCCAATAATGTGCTATCAACAACAAACACATCCATCCCAGAAGAGATAAGCCAAGCGCATCTGCAAATAATTGTCCAGGTTTCCTGTGTTCTGCCAGCCAGATTCAATGAAGATGATAGTCTGAGGCTCATAAATAACGGATAGAGCCTACAGCTGTACATGATTCTATTCTATAAACCTTAGGTAGACTTGAATATTTTCATCCAAAACAAACACAACCAAAAAGTATCTACAAAAATGCTCCTCTCTTGGGTGAATAAGCAATATGCCTATGGTTACAAGATGCAGTAGAAAAAAAAAATGGAAAAAGAAAAACTTTATATGTTCCTCTTCTTTTTTCAAAAGTTGTCTTAACTTTACCTGGAATCCTTCAAAAATAATTGTCTATTTTCTTTTAAGAATATATATCAACAAAGATAAATTATATATTCTACCACAATCCACATATCCTCTCTGAATGACTGCCAAAATTCTTCTAAGCTAAACCTCCGTCTTGTTGTTGTTGTCTGGAAAAATAGAGTGTAATTCAGTCTACATTAAATTCTAGAGTAAAGTTTTAAAAAACGAGTAAACTAACAGCTGTTTACTCAACAACATAAACAAACATAAAAACAAACCCCAACAAAGCAAACTCGATATTAGCACTATCTCGTGGATGTGTCGTAAAGAAGGTAAGTCTTACCGAGATGAAAATTTTTCAGGTTCTGTCGTAAAAAGCCCGTTTCATCCAAACTCGAGTTGAGAAGAGCAGTTGTAAGGTTCCGGCTGGTATTGGCAGTAGAAACCCACTGGTGACTGTTGTTGTTTGCAGCAGTAGCGTAGCAGAACGACGAACGTGCGAGGCGGAGATGCGGCAGTGCACCCTGTTTGGCTGCACCCGTCACGTTCGACACCAACCCCTGGATCGAGAACATATTTCTAAGCAAAGACATAATTACAATGAAAGTGCCGTAGAAAACATGCGCAACATAAAACAGGTGGTATAATGCGCACTGAGGAGCGACCAAAGTCCAAGTGATGTTTGCTATTATTGGGCTCGATGAAGCGAATTTATTGACCGAATCCCTTGCGGCTCGTCATCCGGCATGAAAGCATAACCTGGGAATGGTGCACAATCAGTTTTTCGTGCCAGATCGACGTGTAAGTTTCAGGCAATAGCTGGGGGCGAAATAGACACGGAGTGAAAATACGTAAATACTACACCACTCTTTGTGAGAGACCAAGTCCGATTACGTAAGAAGACGCTTCGACGGCTCTGCAACATTGACCTCTTACAATGCCATGGTGCTTGAGCTGTTCATATCTTTTCTTTTTTTTTTCTTTTGCTGAAAATTACTGTACTCAGTAAATTGTTCATGTCGTTCGACATTAGTATACATTTTACAACTCTAAAAAGGCACACGTGTATGTCAATGATAATATTCCTATTTGATTTATTTGATAGAGATCCGCTCAGGACAGAGAAAGCGCATTCCTTCATACTTTACTTTACCTTTACTTCTCTAGAACGATGTTGTAGGTCAGCGCCAATAACTATAGCCTGTGCTACTCTCATTCAAATATATGTATCATGAATTTTAAATATGGGACCATAAAATGGCAGGGATGAGAAAAATGTTTGAGACCAAGGATCGACCTATACGTGTATAGTTCATAATAAAGAAGTATATATAAAAGTATAATCCAATACAAACGTAAACAAAACATCGTTTTTTGTTTTTTTTTTTCAACGTGGGTGACGTGACATTAACGCCACTGATGGAGGTTATTTCAGGTAATGTCAAGAACTAGCGGATGGTCTCATAACTTTCGTGCCACATGCACAAATTTCCGCTGGCTAGCTACACACTGATTTTATTGATTGTCTCATAGCATTACTTTTATATCGGTCATTATTCTCCCTTAATGCTTTCTAAAGGATCTCTCACTCTCTATCTCTTCGCAAAGGAACATAAAGCTTGTTCATGTTGAGGGACTACCTTGGTAAAGAGGAAGTAAAATAATGTGAGTATGAAAAGTTATAACAGGACAAAACAGGATGACAATAAAACTAGCTGCTGACAAGTTATAGATAACAGTTAACCTGTTTTCTCCTTTCATGTACATAGAATTTTATCGAACTAATGAATTTCCCCTCTCTCATTTTGATGAACATAATAATGAGACATGGCCGGGGGAACCGGGGGGGGGGGGGCAGAGGGGGCTCGCCTCCCCCCCCCCACTTTTTGTGCACCATACAAAGAAATACACAAGGTGCATCACTTTGGCCCTCACTTTTTTTTTTAACCCAGAAGTACGTACGTGGCACTGAAAAGAAATAGATAGAGATCTTGAAGTGTGAGTGCGGTAATGTTTTGTTTTTCCTCTGAAGACTTTTTCTTTTTGCTAAAGACATTGTTATATATATATATATATATTTTTTTTTTTATTTTTTTTTTTTTGTGCTGGTCAGCTGAATGATAAACCCGGAAGTGGAAGCGGAGAAATGAGCTGAGGACCTTTTTTTTTTTTTTGCTTGTTTAGCAAACTATCCGAAGACCCTGTGAGATGTGCGAAAATACTTGTATGTATATGTTATGGTTTATATTTTGTTTTAGAGAATTAACTCAAAGACTAAAAATAAAGTGGAAACGAGAAATTTCAGAGAAAAAAAAATACTTACAGAGTTTTGCATGCACACAGCTTTTCAGAAATTACTGCCCTCTAGCAACTACCACATTTCCAAACTGAGCTGTCACGTATATACTTTGCTATTCTTGGCCCCACTTTGTTCAGATTTGTACTAATCAATTCACATTTTGAAACATGTTATCAAAGTTGATTAGGGTCTTCTTTTCTTGACACATGTCTTCAGATCTTTTCCCACCATATTCTTTAAAAAAATCAGGCAATTCAGAATTCATCAGCGCTATAGGTGTTTTTTTTTAAAGCAGTAAAGAGGACAGTTAAGCCAACAAAAAGAAAAAAAACAACAAAACAAAACAAATTGCGGATGATATGGGGCGTTTTTTTTTTGTCTTCTAGGGGCTAGAAGAGACAAAACTCATCAAAACTTTTTTTTTTTCGAAACAGTAATGTCAATATCAATATGTTTATTAGTTGTATAAAATATAATGCGACCATAGTGCAGGGGCGGATATAGCTTTCTGCTACGGGGGTTGGCCCAATAACGATGGATCATGAACCCCCCCCCCCCCCGAAAAGAAAACAAAACAAAAAAGTCTTCACATTTGTTGCCGCCACTTCACTCCAAAAAGGCAATATACTACTACTAATACTACTACTACTAATAATGATATTTCTTTGTGTGTGTGTGTAATAAACCACCCAAGGAGGAGGGGGCGGTAAACCACCTCAGCCTGAAACAAAACAAAGAATCCCCCCCCCCCAAAAAAAAAAAAGCCCAAGGGACTGCAATGAGGTGGTTAAAAGTAAAAAAAAAACAACCCAAAAACACCCTAACCCACCGAGCCCTTTCCCGTAGATCCGTCACTGTGGTGTATCTCGATATCGTACCTATAAGCACAAGTACAGTGTATAACTAAAGTGGTGTTTATCTGTGGTTGTACATGTATACATATTGTACTGTGTGGCTTGGTAATGCTCTACTGTATTTCAAAATGCACACCTCATACTGCCACTGCGCAATGCTCATTACTTGGTGTTTGAAGTTTCTTATACCTTTCTACCCTTCCGCAAGTAGTGTACATTTTTTTTCATTTTTTTAAATCATTCTCACTCTTCCTTCCTTTCCATTTGCCTCACATCCATTCATTTAATCTTGCATCCATCTCCTCTCTAATAATCTCTCACACATCAGGGGCGGATCCAGGAATTCCGTAAAGAGGGGGCGCGTTTACAAAATTAAAGGGAGGGGGCGCACGCACCCCTCCCCCATTTTTTTTTTAATTTCTTTTGTTTCAACAAAAAAATAAAGGGGGGGGGGGCGTGCGCCCATTGTGGTCCTCCCTGGATCCGCCACTGCACATGCTTATCTATAGTCTAATACACCACCCGAGGCTCTTTACTTTGCAACACTTTTTTTTTTTATTCCAGTACACGTTGTATCACAATTGAATATTCATGTGGTTGTACATAAATATGATCATTGTACCCATTATATCACAAATAAAGACGTACAGTATTATACGATGTGTCTGATATACATTTGTACTTCATGATATGCACAGGTATAACATACACTGCACAATGTCAATGTACACAAGTACCTTTAGAAAGCTGCCAAAATCTTTTACAGGGTTCAAGGAGATCTTTGCATGAAAGCAGAACACTGTCTGAAGTCTGCTGCATCCCGTAATCCTTGGTAAGAGTCCCATACAAGATCCTCTGCAAAGGTTAAAGAAGAAATGTCCCCCATCCGCCCCTAGTACTACCACTCCTAGGAGTTCAAAAATTCATGAACTTTTTTTTAAAATCATTTTTTTACTTTTACAAATATGGCTCTCCTCCGTAGAGAGGAATCCATAAAGCCAGACGTACAGATGTAAATATCCCCGACGACAAGATACAGACAGATCTATTGGTCAAGCATTGCTCTAGTCACATAAACATCACTTATTATAACCAGTACAATGTAACAATAAGCCAGTTTGGCGTTAGCTCATGGGCACATTGGTACAAATGACCTTTCTTTTTTTCTCAGTCGATTAGGAGCACTTCACTCGTTTTCAGAGTGACATAAATGCATAGGCTTTACATAACAATCCTAGTGTTTAAACAAGGAATGAACTTGTGTACATCAGATTACCAGAATGATCTGTCAATTAACACTTGGGAAAGCATGCATTTCATTATTTTATTCGACAAAGGCAAATGTGAGGTTGACTTGAACAAGATTGACTGTAAATCAAAAGTGTATGGTGAGTTTTCAGCCCTGCAGTCATGCACACACACATGCAAGAATAACTTTCTGCTTTTCCATTACAGACTGCATTACAAAATTCAGTATGCTACGATCTAGAATTTGGTGCAGATAGAGACCAACTCCTGAGACTGTTTTCTGATACACTGTATAAGTGCAAAATACATGTACATCGGTACTTACCAACATACTCTGTACTAAGACTTCATCAAGTCAAAGGTATGCTCCTACTGATACATCTGTACTGGTAGGAATCCACATCTCTAAAAAAAAATTTATTGAAACCAGGTATCTTGCAAATTGTATCTGAACAGAATTTTACTTTTCATATAACTCCGGATATCTTTGTAAACAATGCACATACAATTTGTACAGGTGTATCCCAATGTGAAATGCATTGTACGTGTACAACCATACTTTGTACATACATCCCATTGCATGTATCTCTCAATGCTGAATAAACATACAGTTGTATGTGTAGCCTTATCTCATCAAACAGTGTTCATGATTGGAAAAAAAATAAAACAAACAACTCCAAGCAAACTTTGCAGGTGAAAGAAAGCATGAGTAAGGGAGGCAAAATGAGTGTTAATTAGGGTCAACTGGGAAAAACTGCTGATATCTTCATACACTATTACTACGTCAAAAACAGCTTAGTCATTAAGGTACACTGTATGACATGTACGAGTATGTACATCCATTGAAAACCATCATTCAACAAATCTCATGTGATCATAGCTCTGTATTTGCTTCTGCCTGTCATGGATTCCTCTTTGATCTTTCTTGGGCTGCGTTTATCAACTTTCCCCTGTTTAAACGGCTTTCAAAGGCCGTTTCCAAAGCCCTTTAGAAACGGCTTCCAAAATAGTTGCGTTTATCAACTCTTTGTGAACACGATAACTGGCCTCTCACTGCACAGCTGCATTGCGCAATTCGACCCGAGGAGAAGAGGTCATATAAGGTGTGCATTGTTCGTAACGGCAGTACAATACTACAAAGCCGTTTCAAAACAGCTTTGCGTTTATCAACTTCAAAAGGCTTTTACAAACAGGTTTGTGAAAAACCTATTTAGGAAACATGTTTGGAAAGCCACAAATTTGCGGCTTTCGTACCTGTAAAGGCTTTCCGAAAGGGCTTTCAAAACAGCTTTGTATTTATCAACTCATAAAAATTCCTTGAAAGCTGTTTGGAGAACCTGTTTCTGCCAAGAAAAAGAGTTGATAAACGCACCCTTGGATGCAGACATTGCAAAGACACACTCCTATGAATGAAATTGAGCAAATTTAACTTCAGGGCAGTTGCAACACATGAGATACCCAGTAAGTGATGTTAAAGGCATGCTTTTCCTGTTCAAGTATAGATTCTGGACTGCTTTTGCAAGGATTTGTGTATGTGTGTGTTTGTGGGTGTGTGTACTGGTAATAGTGCTACACACACTAATTGCAAAGTGCACTGTACACACAATACACGCGTAAAGAGGTGTGATGGTGCTATCCCAAGATATGTCCAATGCTGATGGACAAAAAATAGACCAGTCCAAAATCTAGACCAAGTACTGGTTGACTACTGCAGGGTAGTGCCTTCACTACGTGTAATTACGCACACTGATTGCTTCACAGGGAATTTTCATTTCCATAGAGTTATTTAAAAAAGGGAAAAAAAAACCCTGTACATATGTATTAGCAAATGTGTTCTCTCTACTGCTAGCTGTCAATGTGTGGTTCACTAATTAAATAAATAAAAAAGAAAGAAAAAATGAAGTAAAAACAAGACAGGCTGTGTAGTCAAACATAAAATAATCATCTTGATGATGTGAAATAATCTTGATGATGTGCATAATATTCCTTATGTATAATCTACTCTGAACACGAAAATATTATCACCCGTTTTCCAATTAAAGGTGCTGTGCTCTGACAATTTTGACATAAATGTCACATGACCATGGCAAGCATTTGAGGAGCCAATCAGTGGGTCGTCACATTAGATCACTTACCAACATTCAAATGGTCACAACTTTCCCAATCATTTAGTTATCAATGTATGGGTTTTTCACTTACTCTCTTGCCTGTTTACTGCCGTTTTAAACATATTCATCCCTGCCTGGGATAAGTCATTCTTAAAGTCTTGATCACATCAGCATTTTGAGACAAGGAATCGGTGCAATGCTTTTGACAACACTGTACATCTTTAAACAACAACAAGACAAAAAAAAAATATCCATGAAATGACACATAATTCAGTGTTCATTCTCCGTACAAATGTCCAAGAGTTCAACGCAAGGCCAACTTTCTGCGTATGCAGTTGAATCATGTCTAACAAGCAAGTCTAGATTTCCCGAACAATGGTTCACATGATATCATGATGGTGTCACAGTGCGCTCAACATTTGTTGATGATGGTCTCTGCACAGCCGATTCATGTTCCTTCTGTCCATTTGAGTTGGCCTCACAGGACATGGGTATCTGTGCCCTTTAAAAAAAGAAAAAAGAGAGAGAACAAAAAAGAAGATAGAAGAGAACGAAGCCAACATGGTGAAGTTGTTCTATTACACATACTGTATTACTACAGCTGGAACATGCATTGTAAATATGGCCAGAAAAGACCAGATTAGCATATAGACACTTGTCTAGGAAAAGAAAATTGCAGTAAGAGTAAGTTGCAGTAATCTACTCATTAGTCATATATTGTACATTAGAGTCTAGGGCCAAATTGTGTTTTCTGTCACTGGTGACATCTTTTAACAGGTGCAGTACCTGAATATCAGACCGCTTGCACGCTTCCGTGATTTTGAATGGATTTAGACCAAAAACTATTGTTCTGTGCGTGTGAAGCTCTCCTCACACAAGAGACTAGCGGTGACAGATTTCCAACACACATTTCCCTATTGATACACTATCTCCTGACGGGACGATGAATGCTCAGACACTTTAACTCTTTATGTGCCACGTTGGCACGTCCGACTCAGTCGACGGCGTGCCAACTTCGCATATTCTGCTCAACAAACAAAGCCGCCAAAACCAATCGATAAATCACTAATCCCACGGTACAATGAAAGCGTTTCTCGCGCTTTTGTTCCTCTCACACACGGCTTGCATTCTATGTGGTGATCTGACTATCAAGCGGTGTTCCCAACTAGATTTGCGTGTACATTCTAAGTTTCTGTGACGGTTTTTATGTGCAAAAGTCATGCCTTCACAGTAATGTAGCAAACTGATTATTCAAAAGAAAAATTGAAAATAGATTTGTCATACAACCTGTATCGAAGTAAAGTTTGGCATTCCTCTAAACTTTGCTCGCTATTATGTCCAGCTCAACAGAAATTTGTAGAAGTTATACAAATTGGAAAAACAGAATTCTTTCTCAAAGCATGTATACCTTCTTGTCCCAGAATAACGTGGCACACAGGGGGTTTCCACCTTGGCACATAAAGAGTTAACTTAATTTAAGTAAAAATTCTCATGGGAAACTCTCTATATACTGATCGTGGAATTTGTCACCAGCCCGTGTTAACTGCATCCAAAATGCCATGTGGTGACAAATTCCACGATCAGTATATAGGAAACTCTCGGCAAACTCTCTATATACTGACCGTGGAATTTGTCACCACCTATGGGATTTTGGCTGCAGTTAACACGAGCTGGTGACAAATTCCACGATCAGTATATGGAGAGTTTACCAAGTCTCCTTACACTAAATAAGTCGTGGATTGTTATCTATATTTATCCATGTTGGATAAGATATGATAACATTCTAAGAGTGGCAGAGTGGTCTTGAAGAGAAGGGAAAAGTGGGGTTGATGGAATAAACAGGTTAATTATGATTTATTTAGTTCTGAAGTGGTATGGTGACAAATTCCACGAGTAGCAAGTTTATCGAGAGTCGCGGTATCTGTCACCGCCTATAGGAGCGCCACGCAGTGAAAACAGGCTTGTGACAAATTCCACGATTAGTTAAAATACTAATCGTGGAATTTGTCACCTCCTATGGGATTTGGACGCCAGTTAACATGGGCTGGTGACAAATTCCACGATCAGTATATAGAGAGTTTTCCTACTCTGATTCGTTTATGTTGGACAGGAGACATTCTGAAAGTGGCAGAGTGGTCTTGAAGAGAAGGGAAAAGTGGGGTTGATGGAATAAACAGGTTAATTACGATAGGTGTAGTAGGAAAGTGGTGGTGACAAATTCAACGATATCCATGGATAAATCACAACAAAATACATGACTAATTTCGTGTTTGAATGTCAAGGAATTTCTCTATAATACTGATAGTGGAATTTGTCACCGCGTATGGCAATTTTGATTCAAGGAGCATGGGCTGGTGATCTACAGTATAAGTCGTGTTGTATATTGTGATTCGCCTATGTGCACATGGGATAGCAACATTCTAAAAGTGGCAGAGTGATCTTGAAGAGAAGGGAAAAGTGGGGTTGATGGAATAACTGGTTAATTACGATTTATTCAGTACGAAAAGTGGTGGTGACAGAAATCACGTAACAGTTGACTTGAAATGAGATCGCGCAAAAGTCGACGACTTGAATACACGCATAATCATGCTTGAGATCACGCAATGAACGAGTGATTTGGAAGGTTGCCAATCGTGGATCGCGCGTGACGCAACCCCCACCGTCCTGATCAACTGTGATTGTGTGAGTCACTTTGCGAGCTGTCATAGGTTAAGTTGTCCAGTCGTGGAAATTTGTCACTGGTGACAAATTTCACGATAATGCCGAGTCTAGTATAACTCTTTAAAATCTGGCCTGGCAAGTGGTAATTTAGATCTAACTTACTGGGTACTCGACAACCGACCTTTCCCATGCATTCCTCCTGCCCTTTTAATGTGACACAGACTAACAGGACAGGTGATTACTATTTGCCCTTGACATGCATACGATTACAGTACGCTACTACATGCTACATCATCACATGCAAATTTATGTAGACAGAGAGTCTACATGTATGTCAGTGATGCAGACCTAGACTAGTACTAGACTAGCGTTAGTATCTAGTCTAGTACTAGAGCAACTCATGATCATTTACATTAAGGGTGTATACAACCACACGCGTGTGTCTTTACCATCCAGCCACACGAGTGTGGTTGTAGCCATGGCCCAAGTCGCTGGATACAGCCACACTCGTGTGTAATGTACATAACCACACACACGGAAAAGAAGCTGATCACCGTGCGTGCGTGTCAAGCACAAACACCACAGTCCACACAACCAGATACCAGGTACCAGCTTGCTCGCAAAGCGATGAAAGTAACCTCATTTTCATACCTTCTATTGTTTCTTACAAATATCTTTTTTTCGCTCCGTTCTAATTGTGTTTGCTTGATACGGTGGGTTTACAATTAATAGCAAAGTTACAACTGCCGCTAAATTGGGGGACTTCGGATTGACATCGCTAGACTGCTGGTGGAAGGATAGGCCCTACATTGTGACTTCGGGTGCTAGCTATCGCTCAGCTCTGTTTGAAGCTCCTTCCTCAGCCCAGCTGCAGCCTACCCAGTGCAGTTGTGCCGCCGCCCGCCCCAGCAGGGAGCCGCACGCTGGCTGCCTGTGTACGCTAGGTGCGTGCGTGATCAATCACAAATCAAAGTGCAAAATCAATTGTAACTTAAATACTGATTCTAAATTCATCTTAAGAAAATGAGAATAAAGTTTAAAATTTAAAAAAAAAAATTGTCTAGATGGTGAAATAATATTAGCACCTAACTAAATGAAATTAATCTAAGAGGTAGGTTCATCGGCGTGTTGATGTGGCCACACACAGCGTGTTCCCCACTACGCAAAAAGAAGCTTCTCCATGTGTGTGGTTATACAGGGTGGTCCACAAGGGGTTTTAGCATGTCGCTGCAACATGCTAAAATTCTTGTGCAACATCCTAAAAAGCCAGCAACATGCTATGCAACATCCTTAAGAATTTGCAACAAGCTCAAAGTAAAAGTATTCAAAAATGTGCAAAACATGTGCATAACATAAGAAACATCAAACTACCAGGTACTTAAGATATTTGTGTGCAAAACATGAGAGAGAACATTGAATGTAAGCAGCACAAAGAGAGATAAGCAGCAAAATATTGCGTACTACGGTCTACGTACTCATCGTGTGCGCTCCGCGCATATTCAATTTCTGCAATATTCTCAGATTCTGAGCTTGCGACATGCTAAAATTTCAAGTTGTGGACCACCCTGGTTATATTATACACACGAGTGTGGCTGTATCCAGCCACTCGGGTCATGGCTACAACCACACTTGTGTGGCTGGATGGTAAAGACACACGCGTGTGGTTGTACCCTACAACTTGTGTACGCCCCACCTATATACTTTTGCGTCAGTGTCACAGTGATCATACATTATGAGCATATCCATCAGAGAGGAAATGTCTCCGAAAAACCCAAATACTACGGGCAATTGGTACCTGTACATGCTGTAAATACTCTCAACTTGTAGGGCTCATATCTGGTCATCGGGCTTGTCCGGTGGTGGTCCACAAGGCTGCACCATCTTCTGTAACAAGTTGAATTTCACTCGCGCTTTCGTCTCATTTTCAGTGAGCGAAAAATAGTTGACCAAATCCTGGTGCCCGAGATAGCTGCTGATAGAATCCCGGTGCTGGTTGGTCAGCCATTCCCACTTCGTTGTGTCCGAGTGACCAGTTCCGATATATTTAGACTGCAAATGTTCCAGCTGACTGTGGATATTATATCTATCGCCCATTTTCTTCGATTAAATCTCAGAAATCTATCGCGCAATATGATGGTTGATTGTGGTAGCTTCAGTCTGCGAATCCTGTGCGTGGTAGCAGTCGTATCGCAATATTCGCACGCTAGCGCTGTATGCGCTGCTGGCCGTAGAGTTGCACGTTGTGTGTACGTTGTACACACTCACGTTCGCCGCACAGCTCGACCTCAACACGCTCGCTCATGCTCGGCCGCTTGAAAAAAAAACGACAAAAGAAAAAAAAACAAGAAAAAAACCGACTCGGATCTTTGACAGTTCGACCAAGCAGATACCTCCTTGTTCGACCAAGTCGAGTTGACGGTCGTCGTCGTCTTCTTCTTCTTCTTCCTCCTCCTTTTATTCCTCCTCTTCCTCCTCCTTCTCCTCCCCCTCCTCCTCCTCCTACTGTTCTTCTTCTTCTTCTTCTTCTTCTTCTTCTTCTTTTTCTTCTTCTTTGTATAATAATCTTCTTCTTTTTCTCCTTCTTCTTCTTCTTCTTCTTCTTCTTCTTCTTCTTTTTCTTCTTCTTTGTATAATAATCTTCTTCTTTTTTTTCTTCTTCTTCTTCTTCTTCTTCTTCTTCTTCTTCTTCTTCTTCTTTAATCCTCCTCCTCCTCCTCCTCCGCCTCCTCCTTCTTCTTCTCCTTCTCCTTCTTCTGGTCAAGTGAACCTGTTCCATGCTGAATTCTGAAATCCCCATAGACTTAATACACGGCCGCCAGGTTCCCGTAGTGAACGGGTTGAAGTGTAGTGAGATGGAAAGTTGGGCAATAAAACCAAACAACAAGAGAAAGTATATTTGTTTATCAAACGTATTACAATTGTTATTATGAAAAAGTATTTTTTCTTAAAATTTGAAATGAATACTGGTCTCATTTGATCAATATGGCACATGTGAGTAGAAAAGTTATCTTCAAACATTTCATTTTGTTTAAACACGTCTTAACACTGTTTTTCTTTTTTTTTCCCCGACGGCCAGATTGAAAGCTAGCCATTGCTGATAATCATCTATAAATGCTCAATATATAAAGGGCCGAATGTGGGACCCGAATGATACAAACGTTTCAAATGGCGACCATCTGGATTCTCACAAATATCTCGAGTCTATTTCTTAATAATTGCATTATTGCTTCATATAGGTTTTCTCTTTAAACGCGTTGCTTTCGTGTGTTTTAGATGATTATGCTCACGCATTATACCTACGTAGAGCCGAGGATTGGTGGGATGCACTCTATCATAATTTCTTGGCTCTTAGAACTGAAAAAGAAAGAAAGAAGAGAAAAGAAAACAAAAGAAAAATCGGCCAAGAACACACACAAGAAACCCATGATTGCTGGACATTCCTCTCGTCGATCGAAGGGGTGGGGGTCGGAATTGAGACCTGGACTCAACATGAGCACTACCCCCTCCCTAGCGACTGGGCTGTGTATAGTTGCCCCCTCCCCATTAGTTTCCTGGGCCATCCAGAGACCCCCCCCCCCCCCTTGCTCACACATACACATGTATCATTCTTGCTTTTTGACAAAGTTTTATTTTGTTTTGTTTTGCTCTGTTTAATTTTCCATCCTACAAGATGACTGGATAGCCCAAATTCAGCTGCACTATAGTTACAGTAGCTGATCTTTCATGGGTCCATTGGGTGTGTTTTGGGCATGTCGGGCCTATATTATATCCATCGAATTTCATCAAAATCCATTCATAACATTTCGAGTATTGCTAACGGACCAGCATTAAAAAAAAATCTCTTGGCTGAGTTAAATAAAGCAAAAAAAATTTTTTAGTACATTTGGAAGATGAAGACGTAAAATGAAGGATGAACACGACTTGCTGATCTAAAATATCCAAAGAGATTTGAGTGTAATTGAGTGGAAACATCATTCTAAAGGTACAAGGTATACCGCACGCAAGTAACCATAATAGTTCTGTGGTATACAGTTACTGTAACCACGGTCATAACGGCAGCCGCGTTGTTCACCTAATTCAGTTTTTGATATGCCGCCCTCTGGTGCCTTATGTCCATACAGTACAAACAGTCCAGCAATGCGACGTTATACCCTCTCAAAATACGTGCACTGTATAAACTCTCCTCCACCCCCACACAAAAGCGAACGAACAAACAAACTAAACAAAAATTAAACACAATTATAATAATAGTCTGTAAAGCGCATTGAGACACTTAAGTGTGAAATGCGCTATATAAAAACCAGCTATTATTATTATTATTATCATACAAAAAATAACATAATGAATAGACAAAAATAACGGGCTCTGATGTTACCTAGTCACACATCAGAATAATGATAAAAATACAAGTGTAACTTCAAAGCAAATAGAGTTTAACATTTAGAGCTTTTGTTTTATTTCCATTGTTTGTTTGTTTGTTTGTTTTAGGTTTGTTTTGTTTGATTTGATCATACTTATACTTGTGATGTCCCCATAGCTTCATCCCTTGGCTTTGATCAATACTAGTGCTGAATGAACTGGCTTATAGTTGAGTGTTCATATTTTTTTTTTGTCTATAACAAGAAACACACACACACAAACACACACACATACACGTATATATACATATATGTATATATATATATATATATATACATATATATATATACATATATATATACATATATATATATATATATATATATATATATATATATATATATATATATATATATATAAGTAACAAAGCTGCAACAAAGTTCATGCTGTATTCACCAACGGTTTATTTCTTCACACAAATTTTCGAGCGTCTCGCCGCCCTTTCCCAACACTTGAGAAAGGGCGGCGAGACGCTCGAAAATTTGTGTGAAGAAATAAACCGTTGGTGAATACAGCATGAACTTTGTTGCAGCTTTGTTACTTATCTTTTTATCTTGCCAACACGTGGACTTCCTTATCAACATATATATATTATATATATATATATATATATACATATATATATATATATATATATATATATATATATATATATATATATTATAATTATAGGAAGAACGAGTCTCAAAATTAATACGCCATGGATCCAACAAGAAGGGTTTTTTTTTTATTACAAAATTTTCAGCCTGCCTCAGGCCTTCGTTAGTGTAGTGCACATACTGAGACCTGGGGCCCGTTTCATAAAACTTGTCATCAGTGACAACTGCCATATTTCTTTGACAAATTTGCTCTCGGCCAATCAGATGCAAGGATTTCAGTAGCTTGTCACATCTACGACAACTTGTCACTGATGACAAGTTTTATGAAATGAGCCCCTGGTCAGAGTAGTGCACATGCTGAATTGTCTCAGTATGTGCACTACACTGACGAAGGCCTGAGGCAGGTTGAAAATTTTGTAATCAAACAAAAAAAAAAACCCTTCTTGTCGGATCCATACAGAGACTCGTTCTTCTTCTAATCACAACATTCGAAGTCCAACACGTGGAAAGTTCCAAGATGAACATATATATATATATATATATATATATATATATATATATATATTTATATATATGTATGTATAAACATGTTGCGAATTCACGTATTGGCTCCAATATAACGAAGAATCAAGAAATAAACTAGTAATGCATTATTTTGCCAATAAAGAATGAATTTATTGTACTC